>NC_025996.2:21429806-21564820 GCF_000442705.2 Elaeis guineensis
AATTTTCAATTTGAAACCAAACTGAACGAAAGAAAATTCAATTCAAATTGAGCTGAAATAATCATTTTAGGCTGATTTTATGACATGGACGATTTCTTCCAAACTCTTACCTTTTTTTTTCTTTCTTTTTTTTTTTTTTTCCTGCGCGCGCGCGCCTTGGAGGCGCCGGCTTGAAAAGAGTTTCTTTCTTTGGACCGGTATCGGGAGATTTATGTGACGCGGTCGGATGCCGTGCCCGTAAGGACGGCACCGAGCTTGGATGTTTCATCGGGGAGTGGAAGGAAGCGCTGGCATGGCAGGTGACGTGGGAGCGGAGAAGGACAAAGTGGTGAGTGTGTGTTGAGTGTTGACGCCGCGGGGGGAGACGTTAGAACGATGAGCTTCCCAGCTCATATTGAGTCGGAGCCCGGTGGATTAGTCAGAGTCAAAGAAAGGCTAGCAATTGTTACCAAAAAAAAAAAAAAAAACAGAAAGGCCAGCAATGATGAAAATCTAGTTAGTTCAAAATTTCTAATATGAAATTTTTTATGCATCACGGGCAGAACGGTGTAGAAGCACGAGCATCATCCGTGATAATTATCTTATGTACGGAATCGAAAGAAAAAAAAAAAATCTCACATGCTGCATTTTGATTCTATGCATGAATCAATCATCACAGATGATATGCACATACTGCATCGCTTCGGTGTACAAAAAATTTCTCAACTGCAGATATGCAACATGAGAATTTTTTTTCATCAAATAGGGCCATATTCCGGGAGCAAAGACGTCCATGAACACGTACCATGTGGTCGGGCTCCGCCGTGGACGCCCAGGAGGCACATGCTTCACCGGGACCACACGGAGAAGAGGCAGGACCACAGGCTTCAGCTCTCATCAGCTGCATCACATCCACATGGCCCTCAACCTATTCACCAATCACTTCTTGGTCACTAAGTCCAAAATTATATATGCTGGTTACAGATCTTGAAAAGCTTCAATTTCTTCTTCTTTTTTTTTACATGTATTTAAATATTTTTTGCACATTAACCATTCAGGATCTCTTTTTTTTTTAATTTTGGTACTGTATTATGATGTCTTCTTAATATATAATGTATATTATTAATTTCTCAGCTCCTTGGAATTATATATTAATCTCTAAAATATAGAGTCTGTTGGATATAGGTTTCTGCAAACCGATTGAAATGGCAGTTGAACAGATATTCAGAAATATTCTAGCATATGTTAAGTTACTCGAGGTCCAAAATTATATGACTATTTTTGCCTTGAGACTGCTTTGTGTTCTTCATAGAATCTTCTTGATTTGCATATCCATTGATTAATTTATTAGCTATGCATGTTACTTCATATAAGCAAATAACAAACTGCATATTGTTCCCTTGGTTTGTTCCTTTTTGTGTGTGTGTGGTGTGTGTGTGTGTGTAGCTCTATGTGTGGCAAAGAACATCCCTAATTAGTTTAATTTAATTATGGTTAGAACTTAGAAGGGTAACTCCTATTCAACTTTTTGAAAAGTGCTCTCCATCTTTTTACATAGCTTGAAGCCTTGTAATTGGCTTATTGTGGAAGTTTGAGTTCCAAGTTCATTTAGTCACACCGTTGCTCATTCTTCTATCTTTTTAGAATATTTGTTGAAATGATTTAGAGATAATCATTGGAGTTTTCTACAATTATGGAAGATAAAAGTAGATAGGCATGGACAGGACTAAAGCAATAGAAATATTAAGTTTTCACTGAGAATAATCTAAGCTGTAGAAGACAAACAAAGGATGTAAGGGTTATCTTTCAACTAGAGCTAGCCAGTTTGGTTGTGCATGTAAAACAACTAATATAAGAAACAGATAAAAGTTTTAGAAACTAATATATAAAGTTAAAATTGAGGAAGTGATACACAAATAAAGAAGTATGGGTCAACATCCAGGATCCCTTTTTTTTACTTTTCTTTTTTTTATATATAGAAAAATGGTTGACTCTAAGAACTGAATTTTGTTTTTTATTTTTGTAAATAAGAACTGAATTTTGTTACAAAAAAGTTTCATATCATGGTCAGCATTGAATATGACATTAGGGAAATTGGTGTGATTCATCCAAGTTAGTCAATGATGATCTTTTTATATGCATTCTTGCTAATGCCAGATAGGGGTGCTATCAGGTTGGGTTGGGTTTGGATTCCATTAAATCTAGATCTACTTGTTAGGGTTTTGCATCTTGTTTTATTCTATATTTTGTCCATTGATGGGTCAAGTTAGGCCTAGATATGGGTAATAATTATGTATATTGTATTGGAGCCAGGTAGAGATCATTTTATCTCTATTGGATATCAAATATTATATCTTAAATAATTGATTGTGCTATAACAATTTACACTTTGAGTTTATAAATACACCATCCAATATAAGCTACAAAAATTAAATAATAAATAACAAGCACTTTATTGTTAACTATATAATGATGATTTACTAAAAATTGAATAAATATACTTTACTTCAAACTCAAGTATAAGCACCAAAATATACTTTAGCATATTATTACATTAGGGTTTTTTTTCCATATATATCCTTACAAAGTTGCTATATATATATATATATATATATATATATATATATATATATATATATATATATATATATATATATATATATATATATATATATATATATATATATATATATATATATATATATATATATATATATATATATATAATTGTTATTTTGCATGCATACTTTTATAAAAATCTAAAATTGTATATACACCCTCATAAATTTATTACTTATGCATATACTCTTATAAAGCATTTCCTTTTACATGTAAATCCTATTAATTTTATTCTTTCTAACCCTTTAATTTATTGAATAAAATGTCATGTACATAAAATTTATAAGTTAAAGAATATAAAAATAAAACTAATAATCTATAAGTGCGCATGCGTGTATATATGTATCTAGTCTTGCTTGGATGTATGCAATAAACCGTATACTATGTTTCAATTGGGTCGAGTATCAGATGCCAGATTTGCGAGTTAGAGCGACAACACTAATGTCAAGTCAAGCTAATATCAAGTTGAGGGATGTGATTAGGCTGAAATTTTTTTTTTTCTTGAAGAAGTTTCTACTTCGGTGATATCCATTGGATCAAGAATCTAATGTGTGGAATTATATCCTAGATGTGACAGTCTGAAAATGATGTATTTTCAAGTTATTGATAAAAGTTTACCTACTAATAGCTTTGCTTAGTATCCCGACAAAAATAAACAAAAGGAATAATTACTTTACCCTTACGATGGCATCCTAATTCAAGACTAATGGCATATTATGTTGGAAAATGCTATTCTGCGTTGCCTTATTTGACCAAGTCTTATTAGCTAGCATTCTTTACTTCACCTAACCATGTTAATCATATATATATATATATATATATATATATATATATATATATATATATTAAAATAGAGGCTTCTCCATTGAGAAGTCTCTGTTCGACATGTGAGGTGCTGGAAAAGGGAGAGGAAGCTACATGGACAAAACAACACCTAAGCTTCCCTATTTGCCTGTAGCTTTTCTATTCACAGCTATTGCCTAAGCTTCCCTGTTTAATGAAGAAGTCTCTGTTTGACACGTAGAGTGTTGAAAAAGAAAGAGGAAGCTACATGGACAAAACAGCGCCTAAGCTTCCATATTTGCCCGTAGCTTCCCTGTTCACAGCCATCGCCTAAGCTTCCCTATTTGCCTTGCTCTCGAGGATGAAAGTCTCGTAAACGATGACGTCGGTGAGATCGAAGGTGCCTGTGGCAAGACTGTTGATGGAAAAAATAGCCATCGCCGAAGCTTCCCTATTTGCCTACTTCATAGAGGCTTCCCCATTCACCTGTTCATAGAGCGACATTCCTTTTCGGTTCCAAGGAGGCCGTGATAATTCCTGGATGAGGGTTTTGTGGCGCTTTGAGTGGAAACCGTTAAAAACAAAATGTTGTATTCAAAAAAATTATCTTTTTTTATGTTTCTTCTCTCTTGCTTTTCTCCTTTGTTTCTTAAATTTGGAGAGTTGCATTGCTTTTGGGTTCTACACAAGGAGGCCGTGATGATTCCCAGACTAGGATTTTGCAATGTTTTGAGTGAAAAATAATTATTTCTTGACAATGAGGCAATCTTGCCATTTGCAGTAGATTTGATTTATTAGTTGCAAATCAATTGGTGAATCTGAGCCTCCGTCTTCATTTTTGCCTCCTTTGCTTTTTAATTACTTGGCTTTTTTTTAAGATTCTTTTTTTAGAATTTTTTGAATTTCTTTACTATGATAAATATTATTGCCAAAGAATCCATAGCAAATTAAAGTTTCAAGGATCCAAATCCTCAAATTGCTATGTAGTTTGTTGAAATACAAGGTGTTGTATTGCTTGACCTTAATCTTTTTTTTGATAAGATGGTTCGTTCAAATAAGTCTTGTATGAATATAATCAAGAAAATTGAAAAATAAAATATCCTGAAGTCATCCAAAAATGGCCTCCATCCTAGTCCAAAAAGTTCTTCAGTGTGCTCAGCTACAAAAGCTACCATCCAGTTAGTAGTAATGTTTTCCTTATGGAAGATATGCCTGACAACTAGAGAAGTGCATCCTCCCAGCAACCTCGAGACATTATGCAAAAAGGGATGAGTGGCTCCATCGTGAGTACATCTCAGGAGCCAAGTCATCACCATGGCAGAATCTCTCTCCATAACAAGCTGAGTCGCCCCCAAGGTCCGCCCAACAAAAGCAATCCCCGTCCAGGCCGTCCGAAGCTCCATCTCAGGGATAGAAGGCTCCAATAGGTGATTTCCCCCAACTACCATAAACTTGAAGTCGAATCCATGAATCACAAAATCAATCCCACCATATCTACCTTGAACACTTCCATCAAAATTAGCTTTCAGGTGACATGGAGGAGGGGGCTCCCAGGAGACAAACACCTGACATTTGCTACGTGAGCAAGGTGGGAGCTCCAAATCTTTGATAGCCTGGACGTCAGGTCGATGATCTCCACTGCCATAACCAAGACTCTCTCAAAGATAAGCCTCACCAAATACCATCTGGAATCACCCAACTGTTTCTGACCAGTCAAATGTGGAGGGCCAAATGGGCCACACGAACCCCTGCCGCCCTAGACACATCACCTCTAGTGCTGTGCTGCAGGAGCTCCAGAAAGGTCTGAGTGAGGTCCTCCACCTGAGTGATACCGAGGTGCAACCCCACCATGGACTAGACAGCCATTTCCTTCAAACACCAGAAGAGAATATGCTCCAGGTCTCCTCAAAGTCACAGCACGGGCACACCACCTAAATATCTATACCCTGAGCTCGTAAGAGAGATTTGGTTGAAAACCGATCTTAGATCACTTTCTAGAGGAATAAGCTCATCCTTGGGTGCACTCCGATCCTCCAGATCTACCCAAGATCCTCATGTCTGATGGACTCCATCTGATAGATCTGGTAGAGGTCAGCTGTCAAAACCCTCAAAATGTAGGAGTATCTCCAAACTCTAATGTTCGGATTGCTGAAGATGCAGTCATAAGGGACATCACCCACTCCCCCAATTGCTAATCAAACAAACAAGGTATGACTATCGGATCCCACCCCACACCATCAGCATGAAGGAGATCTAAAACTCTCATGGAGTCTATCACCTCTACACTGATAAAGATCAGCCACCAACTGAATGACAGATTTTCAATCCAAACATCATGAAGGATATCCACAGAGTGCCCATCTCTCACCAGGCATCTCATCTAAGAAAAAATATTATGACTGTAGGTGCAGATCTCTCTCCATAAAAAGGAGACAGTACATTTAAAATGGACCTCACCCATAGTAGACTATGGGCCATACCTAACCATCATGATCGAGCTCTATAAAAAATCCAGACTGAGCAAAAAAGGTACAGCATGCCTCATGATCAGGGCCTCCCTCCTCCTAGCTAAGAATTGAATGCCCAGGCTACCCTCCCTTAGAGACTGGCATACCACATTCCAAGCAAGCAAATGGATGCCTCCCCCTCCTCTCGAGCATGATCCCCATAGATAGCTCCAAAAGAGTTGCTCCAATCTCGTAACCAGGGTTTTGTGAAGAACCGTATGTGACAACAAGTAAACAGGAATGGAGCCTAGAACAAACCACACTAGGGTGACCCGTTTATAGGCACTGCATGACCTTATCAACCCTCCAGTCGCTTCCAAATCATCCGCTCAACATCCACATACTCCATCCTCCTTAACCTGCACCCAGTAATAGGAATGCCTACATACTGTAGGATCCCATTGTGCTCCTTGATCTCAAGAATATCTCTGATCGCAAGCCACTATTGGACCGATGTCTCGGACTAAACACAACTACTGATTTAAGGAGGTCGACCTTATGGTCCGACACTACACAATACTCCTCCAAAATCCTCCAGAAGTCAATCACATTCTGGATAAAAATCCAACCAACCAGCAAACAATCATCTACGAAGAGGAGGTCCAAGATCGGTTGGGCATCGGGTGTTGGCAAATAGGAATCTAAGGCTAGCCTTTGGGTTGTAGTATAAATAGCTCATGAGAGAGTGTCAACATAGATAATAAAAAGATATGGAGATAGAGAACAATCTTAGCATAGTCCGATCATGGAGTAAAAAAAATCCGAAGGCATCCCATTGAGCAGGATGGCAAAAGAAGAACTCCAAACACAGGCCAAGGTCCAGTTGATCCATGTACGGTGGAAGCCGAAGTCTGTCAAGGCCCTCTCTAGAAAATTTCAGCTCATGTGATCATAAGCTCGCTCCATGTTAAGCTTAATCACCATAAGACCACGATGAGGGGTAGCTCGCTGAAGATCATGCATGAACTCTTAAGCAACAAAAATATTATCAAAAATATTGCACCCACTAACGAACGCCACTTGCTCTGGATAAATTAATTGAGGAACTATCATTTTATGATATTCAAAGGAACTATCTTCTTTTATGTTTCTTCTCCCTTGCTTTTCTCCTTCTTCTTTGTTTGTCAAATTTGGAGAGCTGCATTGATTTGATTTATTAGTTATAGATCTATTGGTGAATCGGAGCCTCCATCATCTTCGCCTGCTCTACTTTCCAATTACTTGGCTTTTTTTTTTCAAGATTCTTTTTTTAGGGTTTCTTGAATTTCTTCACTATTATTGATATTGCCGCTGAAGAATCTATAGCAAATTAGAGTTTCAGGAACCCAAATCCACAAAATGCTATTTAGTTTGTTGAAAAACAAGGTTTTTTGTATTGCTTGACCTTAGGTTTTTATGACATTCGAGGGAACTACTTAAGTTGCTACAGGTAACAAGGGTTCTTTTTCTATTCTATCATTGTTCGATCATTGTTACTACAATTTATTTATTATTTCTTTATAATATATAGTAGATTCATTCAATTATTTGTTTGGATGTGGTTTTTATTAGCTTTTGATTCTTCAAACTGAATTCAAGGGTAGTAAGCACAAAGCATCCCTCATATATGTTAATAAAAATGATAAACAAAGATATGAGGATGGAGCATTCATACATATAAGAGGTTTTTGCTGTCTTCCTCTCGAATGAACCCTAAAAATATCACTTTTTTTTTATAACCCCTCTCTCTCTCTCTGTGTATGCATGTATCCTCTTCTCCAAATGTGTGTCTTTAGTTCCTCATTATGATACAAATTTCTCTTGGCAGAAGTGTGAGAGCATCTACAACCAAGGAAAATAGAGGAAAGGCAGAAAAAATTTAAGGATAAGATCTTCTCCACATAGATGATTTTTTTTTTCCGCTTCTTTTTCTTTTCATTTCATTATCTTTTTTAGAGATCTATGGGAAAGGAGAGCACTTGAGAAAGATTAAAGGGGCTTCTTAGGTTTTGATTGGTTTTTTTTTTGAAGGAGATGGGATTTTGTGCGAGTTGTGGCGGTGTGAGTTGGTCTCTTAAGGTTTTGAGATCTCTCGAACCTCCCCGAGCCTCACATCCCATGCATCGCATGGGGTTATAATTTAGTTACATATAATTTATGAGAGCAACAAAAAACTCATGCAATTCATAGAGAGGGGAAAGAAGCATGATATATTACAAGTTGTGGAAGCTTAAAACATGATAATTATTTGCATCAAATAAATTTGAAGTGATGGAGAATTTACTGACTAATCGGATTATAAAATTTGAGATCACCTATCATGATACAAATATAGCTAAAATCTCATATTTTTCTTGCAATGGATTAAGAAAAAAAAGGATGTTAATCTAATAAAAAAGAATATATTTTATATAATTATGTATAAATAGATGACACAAAAGCATAGGCTATTCAATATTCATATATTATAATATACGATGATTGAAAATACAATATGAGGGAAAAAGCAATTGCACATGAAAAATGTTCACACACACACATCATATGTTGTGGTGCTGAGGAATAGGGGTCTAGATCTCTCATCTATCTATCCTTGTTGTGAGGTGGAGGAGGAGACTATAGAGCATGTGTTGTTCTAGTGTTCGAGAGCTGTTCAGATCTGACGGCAGGTAGGTTCACTTACGATCGCTGTTCTGACCAACCTCATCCCAGACCTTTGTGGAGTTTCTCTGATAGAGTTTAGCTTCAAATTTAATTAGGCTCATTGGGATTCGTGTGGCTATGTTGCATACAATATTTGGTTATTTATGAATAATATGGTGCTTGAGTCGAGACGATCATCAATGATTGTTGTGGTGGAGAGAGCGCTGGCCCAGGCAATGGAGTTTGTTTATTCTTCACCATCCAATTCAGTCTTAAGGATGGCAGATCACTGGGACTCCCATTGGGCTTGTTGAGCAACCCGTCGAATATTCATCTCTTGGCAGCCTCCATCCCCGATATTTCTCAAGATTAATTTTGATAGCAGTGTGTCTGACTTGAGAAAAGGAGCGGGGTTCATGATTCATGGCCCGAACTCGAGATCGTTGGTGGCAGATGGAAATTGCCTGGTGGATACTATGATCCCGAGATGGAGTTGTGGGCTACGTGGGCTAGTATTGCCTATACGAGGTGGGCTCTTAAGATAGATCAACTCATCATTGAGGATGATTCTGTCACGTGGTCAAATAGATTCAGATGTGGGATACAAAGGATGGTACTCATTCGCTTCTGAGGGATATTACGATGCTACTGAGAGGGGCCACCATGGTATGTGCCAGGTATATCTACAGGGAGGCCAATACCGTGGTAGACTAGGCTGTCTCTTTTATAGCGGAGTACTCAGAGAATGTGATTTAGATTGATATGTCTATGATGCCATGCGGTTTTCACAATACTTTATTTTCTGATACTTTTGGTTGTGTTCATACCAAAATAGTATGAATGTACCATTTTATCTAAAAAAAAAAAGAAAAGAAACATAAATCTCTCTCTCTCTCTCTGCACCCCCCCCCATATTCTTTCATTTCTTCCTCCTTTCCATTCAATATATGACTCAATTTTGCTTAAACTTGGGATCACATTAGTTACATGAAGTTGGAGGTTAGTGTAATGCTAGATGTAGAATTAGTTCGATCAATTTTGAAATGATGTTGAATGTATAATCACGTCAACTCAAGAGATACTTGTGTTGCTTGATGCTTTTGAAATGATAGTCCTACGATGATCCATAGGATTCTTCTCATTTTCTGGGAGCCTCCTCCTTTGGGATTCATCAAAATCAACTTCGATGACAGTGTCAGAGATGATAGAGATGCTGCGGGCTACATCATCCAGAGTCTGAATGGTAGGCTGCTTGCTGCTGGGGGCTCTCCCTTTTTGAGCTTTCAATCCCTGAAGCGGAGCTTCGAGCTGCTTGGATGGGCAACATTTGCGCACGTCAAGAGCTGTATGCGGAGAAGATCCTTGTAGAGGATGATTCTGCTATGGTCATTGGCTAGATCCAAGATGACATGAAGCATGTGCGAGTTCATCCGCTCTTCCATGATATCTAAGAGTCCCTCCATCAGTGCTCCGCGATGGTTATTCGTCATATCTATTGGTAGGCAAACAGCGTCGCAGATTGGATTGCTTTCTTTGTTGCTGATTACATTGGAGATTGATCCTAGCATCAGGGAGATGAATGCCTCCAGACATTGTGTGATATTTTGTATTCTGACTCCTTAGGTTGTTTTCATATTAGAATGATGTGATTGCCCGTTTGTATCAAAAAAAAATGATAGTCCTTCACGATTTGGTTGTTGATTGGCCTGGTATAAAGCTCCTAATCTTTCACATGTATTTATTCTTTTTGAAAGTAATGCAGAAATGAATTTGATGCTTATAGTGACAACTGCAAGCAAATGCAAAAACAAGCAGCAAAGGAATATTCTCATATAAATCAAATTAGGATATTCTGTGTCTTATCCTCTCCATAGTTTACTTGCAGTTTAAGTCTTTTTAGGTGTTTCTACCAAAAAAAAAAAAAGTTTTTTTAGGTGAACAGTCAATTCTGTGGGCAGCAGTGCTGTGCACAATCAATTACATCTGTGGAAGCGTTTGTCCTACCCTATCTACTACCCATATTGATGATACCAAAAAAAAAAAAAGCTTCCCACGTTTGAAGTAGAGACAATGACAATAAACCATTCTCCTAGATAATAGCCAAATATACATGGTCTAGCCATATATATATATATATATATATATATATATATATATATATATATATATTTCACATGTATTTATTCTTTTTGAAAGTAATGCAGAAATGAATTTGATGCTTATAGTGACAACTGCAAGCAAATGCAAAAACAAGCAGCAAAGGAATATTCTCATATAAATCAAATTAGGATATTCTGTGTCTTATCCTCTCCATAGTTTACTTGCAGTTTAAGTCTTTTTAGGTGTTTCTACCAAAAAAAAAAAATCTTTTTAGGTGAACAGTCAATTCTGTGGGCAGCAGTGCTGTGCACAATCAATTACATCTTGTGAAGCGTTTGTCCTACCCTATCTACTACCGATGATACCAAAAAAAAAATAAAAATGCTGCCCATGTTTGAAGCAGAGACAATGACAATAAACCATTCTCCTGGATAATAGCCAAATATACATGATCTAGCCATATATATATATATATATATATATATATATATATATATATATATATATATATATATATTGATATTACATATTTAGAGTTTATGATATATTTTATATTATAATATATTACATATTTAGAGTTTATGATATATTTTACATTATAATATATTATTATTCATATTGTTGTCATATTACTATTCAATTATATCCTAAAACTATAATAAAAATATATTACCATATTTTATATCTATATCATGAAATTATTTAAATATCAATTCTATATATTTTTTTAAGTATTAAATAATAATAAATTATAAGTATAAATAAAAATATTGATTCTATTGCGGTCAATCTCCTGTTGCGCCTGTTCTCGATGAAGAGTACCTGCAAAATGAAGTTCACACTGACCAAAATTGTGTCCAACAGAGATTCTCTAATGCTTAAGTCAGTGAGGAGTGATGAACAGCAGATAAGAATTCTAAGAGATAGAGTTTCAGCTCTTAAGAGACCTTACCAAATGCTGTTCATTTACTTTCTTTTATAGACGAGTAGTTGGTAACCATTCGTAACAGTTAGACACGTGGATCTTGTTTGTTCTGATATTATGTGATTGTGGGATAGATGGTTATACCCGTCACTGATCATATTCTGACCATTATATGCTTTCTGTGTTAGCAGTTTCTGGTAAATCGACTATGTTGGTGCAAAAATCCGCCTGCGTCGGAGAAGCTGGAGTCGAGGGAGTCGCGGTCGCCGCCGGGACCTGCAAAAGAAGTCTAAACCGGAGGTGGGGTTGCTCCGGCAAGATCCTCCGACGCTCAAGTCGATTTTCTGCCTCAACAAGAATGGAGTGCTCGAACGAAAATTTTAGCAGAGTTTCTAGGTAAAAAAATGAGAGCTTATAGAATAACGTATCTGGGGTTTCCCTTTTATAGATGGAGGGGGTAACAAATCGATAGTGACGCCTGTAACCGTCTGGTCGTGGGCCGTCCAGAGTCAGGAGGAATTTATTGCGGAGGGTAGTGGAGCGGGATCATGGCTATCGCCGTGGCTCGCCACGTGGAATCAGTTACGGGAGTGGAGCGGCATCCGCTGTCGTGACTCGTCAGGGAGTGGTGGAATCGCACAGAATCCCCACAGGGAGTGGAGCAGAATCATGGCCGTTAATACGGCCTGTCAGGGAGTAGTGGAGCTGTGCAGGGTCCGCCGCAGGGAGTGGAGCAGTGTTGTCCGTTACTGTGACCTGCCAGGGGGTCCAGACTTGTCGGCCGAAGTTTGGTTGGAGTCGGTAGCGAGGTCCGGTACCCATAGGAGTTTGGGCGAGGTCTTCCCGCAGTCGGAATAGAAGACGGAGTCTGACTCTCGTAGAAGTCCGGACGTAGTCTACTTGCAGTTGGGGTCGTAGGCGGAGTCCGGCTCCCGTAGGAGTCCGGGCGGAGTCTTCCTGCAATTGAAATCAAAGGCGAAGTCCGGCTCCCGTAGGAGTCCGGACGGAGCTTACCAGCAGTTAAAGTTGGTGACGGAACCCGGCTCCCGTAGGAGTCCGAGCGGAGTCTTCCTTGCAGTAGAAGTCAGGTGCGAAGTCCGGCTCCCGTAGGAGTCCGGACGGAGCTTACCGACAGTTGAAGTTGGTGACGGAGCCCGGCTCCCGTAGGAGTCCGGGCGGAGTCTTCCTTACAGTAGAAGTCAGGTGCGAAGTCCGGCTCCCGTAGGAGTCCGGACGGAGCTTACCGGCAGTTGAAGTTGGTGACGAAGCCCGGCTCCCGTAGGAGTCCGGGCGGAGTCTTCCTTGCAGTAGAAGTCAGGTGCGAAGTCCAGCTCCCGTAGGAGTCCGGACGGAGCTTACCGGCAGTTGAATTGGTGACGGAGCCCGGCTCCCGTAGGAGTCCGGGCGGAGTCTTCCTTGCGGTAGAAGTCAGGTGCGAAGTCCGGCTCCCGTAGGAGTCCGGACGGAGCTTACCGGCAGTTGAAGTTGGTGACGGAGCCCAGCTCCCGTAGAAGTCCGGGCGGAGTCTTCCTTGCGGTAGAAGTCAGGTACGAAGTTCGGCTCCCGTAGGAGTCCGGACGGAGCTTACCGGCAGTTGAAGTTGGTGACGGAGCCCGGCTCCCGTAGGAGTCCGGGCGGAGTCTTCCTTGCAGTAGAAGTCAGGTGCGAAGTCCGGCTCCCGTAGGAGTCCGAACGGAGTTTACCAGTAGTTGAAGTTGGTGACGGAGCCCGGCTCCCGTAGGAGTCCGGGCGGAGTCTTCCTTGCGGTAGAAGTCAGGTGCGAAGTCCGGCTCCCATAGGAGTCCGGACGGAGCTTACCGGCAGTTGAAGTTGGTGACGGAGCCCGGCTCCTGTAGGAGTCCGGGCGGAGTCTTCCTTGCAGTAGAAGTCAGATGCGAAGTCCAGCTCCCATAGGAGTCTGGACGGAGCTTACCAGCAGTTGAAGTTGGTGACGGAGCCCGGCTCTCGTAGGAGTCCGGGCGGAGTCTTCCTTGCAGTAGAAGTCAGGTGCGAAGTCCGGCTCCCGCAGGAGTCCAGACGGAGCTTACCGGCAGTTGAAGTTAGTGACGGAGCCCGGCTCCCGTAGGAGTCCGGACGGAGTCTTCCTTGCAGTAGAAGTCAGGTACGAAGTCCGGCTCCCGTAGGAGTCCGGACGGAGCTTACCAGCAGTTGAAGTTGGTGACGGAGCCCGGCTCCCGTAGGAGTCTGGGCGGAGTCTTCTTTGCAATAGAAGTCAGATGCGAAGTCCGGCTCCCGTAGGAGTCCGGACGGAGCTTACCGGCAGTTGAAGTTGGTGACGGAGCCTGGCTCCCGTAGGAGTCCGAGCGGAGTCTTCCTTGCAGTAGAAGTCAGGTGCGAAGTCCGGCTCCCGTAGGAATCCGGACGGAGCTTACCGACAGTTGAAGTTGGTGACGGAGCCCGGCTCCCGTAGGAGTCCGGGCGGAGTCTTCCTTGCAGTAGAAGTCAGGTGCGAAGTCCAGCTCCCGTAGTAGTCCGGACGGAGCTTACCAGCAGTTGAAGTTGGTGACGGTGCCCGGCTCCCGTAGGAGTCCGGGCGGAGTCTTCCTTGCGGTAGAAGTCAGGTGCGAAGTCCGGCTCCCGTAGGAGTCCGGACGGAGCTTACCGGCAGTTGAAGTTGGTGACGGAGCCCAGCTCCCGTAGGAGTCCGGGCGGAGTCTTCCTTGCAGTAGAAGTCAGGTGCGAAGTCCGGCTCCCGTAGGAGTCCGGACGGAGCTTACCGACAGTTGAAGTTGGTGACGGCGCCCGGCTCCTGTAGGAGTTCGGGAGGAGTCTTCCTTGCAGTAGAAGTCAGGTGCGAAGTCCGGCTCCCGTAGGAGTCCGGATGGAGCTTATCAGCAGTTGAAGTTGGTGACCGAGCCCGGCTCCCGTAGGAGTCCGGGCGGAGTCTTCCTTGTAGTAGAAGTCAGGTGTGAAGTCCGGCTCCCGTAGGAGTCCGGACGGAGCTTACCGGCAGTTGAAGTTGGTGACGGAGCCCGGCTCCCGTAGGAGTCTGGGCGGAGTCTTCCTTGCAGTAGAAGTCAGGTGCGAAGTCCGGCTCCCGTAGGAGTCCGGATGGAGCTTACCGGCAGTTGAAGTTGGTGACGGAGCCCGGCTCCCGTAGGAGTCCGGGCGTAGTCTTCCTTGCGGTAGAAGTCAGGTGCGAAGTCCGGCTCCCGTAGGAGTCCGGACGGAGCTTACCAGCAGTTGAAGTTGGTGACAGAGCCCGGCTCCCGTAGGAGTCCGGGCGGAGTCTTCCTTGCAGTAGAAGTCAGGCGCGAAGTTCGGCTCCCGTAGGAGTCCGGACGGAGCTTACCGGCAGTTGAAGTTGGTGACGGAGCCCGGCTCCCATAGGAGTCCAGGCGGAGTCTTCTTTGCAGTAGAAGTCAGATGCGAAGTCCGGCTCCCGTAGGAGTCCGGACGGAGCTTACCGGCAGTTGAAGTTGGTGATGGAGCCCGGCTCCCGTAGGAGTCCGGGCGGAGTCTTCCTTGCGGTAGAAGTCAGATACGAAGTCCGGCTCCCGTAGGAGTCCGGACGGAGCTTACCGGCAGTTGAAGTTGGTGACGGAGCCCGGCTCCCGTAGGAGTCCGGGCGGGGCGATGGGAGTTCGCCAACAGTAGTCGAAAGTCGGAAGAGACTCGCGAGGGTCGATCCCGCCAAGAATTTCGATCGAGGATATTTTATACCCAACAGACTATATGTCAGTAATCAAGATATGTCGATCGTATGTTGATAGTTATGAAAGTCCAAATGACCATTGATCGGTAACTCTAATATTCCGATGGTTATCGGTCTGAAATCAGTCGAATTGTCATAGTTGGAGTCTATCAAATTTGCAGATAGCCGACTGTCAGTCGGCCAACCGATTGATAGTCTGCAAGTTGTGCTTATAAGGTCGATCGAAAGTCAGAATCGAGAAGTCGGTTGAATCACTCCAACAGATTCCATGATAATAATTAATATATTTTTATAGAATTAATATATTATAATATTAATAAATATATCTTTTATGAAATATATTAATAATTAGTATATTAATAATTTATTATAATATATTTTATATGATATGATAAATAAATATATATTTACATAATATATCAAAAAAAAATTTGAAATTATATATCCAATTCATGGAATACCAACCAAATTACTGCAAACCTCGCACCAAACCTCCATGATATGCTGGTGATCTCGCTCGCCGGATGCTCAACGGTGGATCGCGCGGTAACAGCATACCAAATCTTCGTAACGGGAACCGGATCCGCATATCTGCTTACTCTCCTCCCTCCTTGGCACCTGGCAGCAGAGGAGGTGGACAAAGCCGCTCCGACCCCAGCTCACCGGATTTTGCGCTTTTTCTCTGCGGTAGCCGTTATCCCTCTCCATCACGCACGCACTCCCGAAGGCGATCCTCTTTATTTATATAAACCCCTTTACAAACCCTCTCCTTCTCGTTCTCTTTACCTTCCCACCTCGTCTCTCTTTATCTCTTTGCCAATGGGTTCCTTGTCGAAGGGCGAGAGCATATTGGTGACGGGAGGGGCCGGCTTCATCGGCACCCACACCGTGCTCCAGCTCCTTAAGGAGAGCTTCCGCGTCTCCGTGGTCGACAACTTTGACAACTCCGTCGAGGAGGCCGTCGACCGGGTGAGGGCTCTGGCCGGCCCTGATCTCTCTAAGAACCTTCATTTCCATCTGGTGAGGCTCCTATTCCTTCTGGTGGCTGTCTGTCTTGGGAATTTGACATGGTTTCAATCTTAACCTTTGCTTGCAGATTGATCTCCGGAACAAGGAGGGCTTGGAGAAGATCTTTTCCCAAACAAGGTGAAATTTTATTGCAACGATGGATTGTTCTTGTGCATTTTTTTTATTTAATGTTTGAAGGGAGTACATGTTGTTTGTTTGTTTGTTTCAATGCATGCTGCATTGATTGATTTGTTTGTTACACAAGCAATTGATTTGATATGGGTCGAATACCAATTCAGAATCACCATATGCATTACCCATAGATAAAAGATATATTTGTTTTTAGGTGGAGATCTACTTTTGAAAGTTGCATGAGTTGATCTGTGATGATATATTGTGGTTGTGCTTTCAGGATGATTAGTGTTCATCTGCTAATGATCCAACAACGTCATTAAAATATGGGTAAATCTGGGTTGGTTTCGTTGCCAAATTTGATTGATAAGGTTTTATGGTTGGTTGATGGTGGAGGTCCTCATTAGTAATGATAGCCAGGTTATGTCGTCAGTTTTGGATCTAGTGACATTTGTTGGATTTATTGTTTGCAAATAGAAATTACCACATGAATTATCTCTAGCAGGTCGTGCACGAAAAGAAGCATTGCTTTAGCCGAAAAGGTTACGTATGTTTAGACAAATTGATGATGGAGCCAAAAGGAAAAGAAGAAGCATAATAGAGGAAACTGCTAAAAGAAAGTGACATCACAAGAAATTTTAGCGCTCCTATGGAACTGGATATTTGTGCTCCAATTTTCAGCTTAATGTCTTAGCTGGTCAACTGTATCCTAAGCTTGCGTAGGTTAATAAGAACTATAAGAATACTTTGTACACAAGCTAAAAATGTGAAGATGTTGGAGACTATACTAGTTATGGAAGAACATAAACAGGTGTATAGTCAGTTATGCTGTTCTCATGATTGCCTTTAAATAAGGGTATGATACTAGTAGACGGAAGCAGAGGGCAGATGTCTGGATATTCAGTTGCCTAAATGTTTGTACTCAGCAATTATTCTTTTCACAGGGAAATTCTAGATGTTTTGTGCATAAACAAATCCTCAATTGAAATATCAATATTAGCAGTTTTCATTTTCTTCTTATGAGTTGTACAGAGCATCAGTTATGTATAAATGCAAATGACTGATATTATATTGTTCTTAAGTATTGTTGGTCATATCTTAAGCCATGCAGCTGACCTCAATTCTAGCCCCATATATTTGCCTATTGGATAAATTTAGACAACTTACTCTTCACCTGACATCACCAATAGGTGCCATATTTGTAGCACAAGTAGTTAGCTGCCAGAGAGTGCCTGCAAATATCTTATGGTCTGATAATTATTTGGTATTATGAAATCGTATTATGAAATGTAGTCTTTTAATTAGCATCTTCTCAATGAATATTTTCTGTAGTTTATTTTGTCATTAGCTATTCTTATTTTAACTGTATTATATAACTCTGACATCCTTGGCTTTGTTTCTCTTATTGTGATTAACATATTCGATTAGTGTTACGAGGCAGATTTGATGCTGTAATCCATTTTGCTGGGTTGAAGGCCGTTGGTGAGAGTGTTGCAAAGCCTTTGATGTATTATGACAACAATTTGATAAGCACCATAAATTTATATGAATTGATGGGAAAATATGGTTGTAAAAAGGTAGAGTTACCATTTTATTTGGCCTTATGTCTTAATTTGCTCGCAGATTTTGATTCTATACTCCTAAAAAAGACAGAAAGATAGAGTTGCCTTTTCTTTGATGCTTCACTAACAAAATTTTTATTTTTTATTGCTGTAAGTGATAAAAGTATAGAGTGCCATTGCATATGCATCCTTATTAACATTTGTGAGAAATCTAGAATGCATGTAATCCCACTTTTCAATGAAGCAATGCTTTCTACTCATTATTGAGAGTATATTTTCAAATTAACTTCCCTCATGTAGGGCAATAATCATGTTAGTAGCGATGGTTGTTCAGTAGACAAGAAATCTGTGTGAAATTATCAAGCATTGAACTATAGAAGAAAATAAAATTAAATATCGTCCAAGTTTCTAACAAAGTCTACCTGCAAGAAAAACAAGTGAATCTTTTGTTTCAATGTGACTTTTGCCTCATAGAGAGTGGCAGTGATTGGGGAAATGTGTTACATACCAGAGTAGCTATAATTGGAGACACAGCTGTTTCCGGTGGCGAATTTCCTACAATAGGAAATGGCACAACCTTCATAAGTATGATGTAGATGAACCTTCAGATATTTCTCATCTATTTGAGGTCAGGTTTATGAAATGTTTTTCACCGATCAATGTCTAGATCATCATCTTTAATGTCCTTAAAAGAAAACCAATAATTTGGATAATTTGTTAGTCTGCCTAGCATTGTGTTAGCATTTCAACAACGATTTCAGAAATTTAAGTGTTGAAAGATAGTTGTGAGATTTAAGTTTCTAAGTGCTTTAGAATTAGATTTCTGAAAGATTTCAGGATCAGGGCAAGAGAGTTGTCCCTTTTTGATCACACAGTGCCACCATTGATAAGTCAAAAGAAAAAAGAAGTTTGGAGTTTTGGCTAGCTGAGAGTGTCTGAAATTAAGGCTTTTCTCAGAAATGACTTTGTGAACCAAGTGGTGATCAAGCATTATCAAGAATTTTGGGATATGGTGCAAAGTTTTATGTAGTGGGACGTTAGATGTGGAAAAATGCTATATTTTAAAATTTCTTTTCTTGATGCGGATGAACTGGGGTTCTGATAATTTCTGTTCAGTGGAATTTTCTAGCCTCACTGTGGCTCTTCTTTGAGTTATGACTTTGATTTGTTCTAAATGCCAATCTAGGGTACATTCATTTTTCTTTCTTGATTGTTAAATTGTAGTTTCACTTGCCTTTTTTTGTTCTTTTTCCTGATAATGGTCTGACTATATTTTAGCTTGTAGGTTTACTAAAGTAACTATAATGCTTTTCAAGACATAACATACTCCAAAAAAAATGGATGAGGATAACAACACATGAACTGTGTTATTTGTTTGTTGGATGGTAAAAACTATACAAGCGGTGCTCTTTGTACATGAGCAAGTGTTTTCGTCTTTATTGAATAATTATTGAGCATGTTTGTACTTGCGTCTGTTTGCTTTTTAAATGCAAATTTTACTTTACTTTGGATAGTCTGGTTTATTTGACTAAGTTGTGCAATATTACTTTGTGTGCCATAGATGGTCTTCTCCTCATCTGCTACTGTTTATGGGCAACCTGAAAAAATTCCGTGTGTTGAGGATTTTGAGCTTAAGGCAATGAATCCATATGGTCGGACTAAGGTAAGTGCTGGTTTTTAGTAACATTTATGTGATATAGTTGATGTTTTAGATCATTGATTGAACACGCCAGGCTTCATGTAACACCTGTGCACCACCATCTTCGCCTGTACTATTTAAGCTTCTAACATTGTTGCAACACTTGGCTTATCAGCTTTTTCTTGAAGAAATTGCTCATGATATTCACAAGGCTGATCCAGATTGGAGAATCATACTCTTAAGATACTTCAACCCTGTTGGAGCTCATGAGAGTGGTCAAATTGGTGAAGATCCCAAGGGAATTCCAAATAATCTTATGCCTTACATTCAGCAAGTTGCTGTTGGCAGGTTGCCCGAGTTGAATGTCTATGGTCATGATTATCCAACAAAGGATGGTAGTGCAGTAAGCAGCTTTAGCCATATCTATTTATATATAATGCAAATATTCTTTTCTTGGAATGCGGTTGGTTATTAAACTCTGGTATTTAAACTTCTGTTCTGGCTTCTTCTCAATATTATATTTCTGAGAAGTTTGGATTTGCATTTGCACGAATCAATCAGTCCAAGTAGTAAGCTGCACCTACATGACCCTATGAACTATTAAAGAAACAGAAAATGTGTCCGACACTCCAACAGCAACTCTATTGGATTTCACTAAAATCCAAGAATTTTTATCTGAATTATTTTGTTTTGATAATTTAATCTCTCAACTAAGAATGGACGTAAACCAGAGCATGATGTTACATTGTCATTTTATCTTATACTACCGAAATCTCATTGTTTTTGTCATGCTCAATTGGAAAGTTCCTTCTCAGAAGAAAAGAAAAGAACAGTTCCATAGGTATATTGGATGTTTTTCTATTAATACCCTCCTGTCCACAGCATGAGGGAAAGGTCAGTGATGGTGTGCTTCCATCACACCACCATTAGAGAGTAGCTTATGATATACTGTCACGCATTCTATTTAATGCCTAGAAGGGCCCATGGATGGTTTTCTTGTAATAGCACCCAAGTAGATTTGACTTAGTGAAAGATCAATGTGGTGTAATTTTAGTTCAAATATTCATCTGACTGATGGTTTATTGTGATATAGCTGTTTTTGTTTCAAGTTATGACATGATAGACTTCAACAAGTGTTTATTTTCTTTAGCGTGTGAAATCAGAGCTATTATGTCCACGAAAGTACTTGAAAGCCTATAGTCAAATAGATACTAATTTTAGATATATTAAGACAAATTTTAACTAAATAGACCATTTTTAGGGATATTTAATTAGTTAGCAAATAATGATAGCAGAAAATTAAAGTGGAATAGGTAAGAGCAGAGCTATTGGCATGTTCGAATTTTCAGGGTTTGTATCCTTTCTCAGAAAAGTTATTTTGATTTTCTTTAAACTGAGAGTACAATTTACAGGTAACTGAGTTGAATGGATAAGTTTAAGTTTCGCATAGCATTTTGTTTCTTTATCTTGTTGAGATGATGTACTATTATAGTCTTCTTGCAGGTCAATGGCATCATTATATCTCATTATTTTTTTTCCCGCATTATAGTATATTGCAGTTTACATATTTTCTGACTGCATTTTATGCATGGTAGTGTATTTCTCTTCACCAGTTTCAAATAATAAAAGTGGCTTTGGTAGTGGCATTGGTATTTTGATCTCAATCTAAACCCTTTCCCGGGAAAACCAGTTATGGGTCACCATTTCAGGCAAAAGAAAAAAATGGCTGTTGTGCGGTGCAATATTTGATACATAGGAACAATTTAAAACATTACAAGATAAATTTGATTGATCCATGAAAATTTTTATTAGTTGTTTCCAGAACCCTATACATTCGAAATTTTCCTCCCTTGAAGTCTTGTGCAAGTCTCTGGGCACCTTATTGAAATATGTATAGCACGACTGCAGTATGGCATGTTTATGTGCCTGTTTCAGTTTCTCATATGTGATTACAAACAAAGATGTTGCTAACTATTCCAGTATAGAAAATACATGTTGTCTAACACATGATTTAAAGTATTAAACCATGATAATCAAGAAACCTTGCCACTTGGACTAGAGGGCGGGGGTTTCATTCCAGTTGGCATCAACCAGCCCTTAAGAGGTGGGTTTGGTATAGGGTTGCAGGTGAGCATTAGTCCCTCCTAATCTATTTGAAAAAAAAAACCAACATCAAGTCTTGACAAGAGTAAATACCTTCTTCTCCTTTCTCTTACTTTTCATATTATAATGTTTAACCATAGAATGCTGTATCGTGCCGAACCGGCCAGTACATCCTGTATCGAGCCGGACCAACGGGAAACCAGTACAGTTTAGCCGGTTCAAATGATATACCGGCGGAGGAGGGAGAGAAAGATAGGGAAAGTGAGAAAGAGAGAGAGAGGAGGAGAGGGGGGAGCGGGAGCCGCTGGAGGCCGACCGTGGCCCGCTGCGGCCATCGGAGGGCCGCGAAAGCATCGCGGCTGTCGGTTCGCCCAATGGGGTTTGAAACGACCGAGAAAGAGAGAGAATGGGAAGATCACCGGAGATAGGAGCGGGTGGCGTCGCGGTCGCGGAACAGGGGCGGGGGGTGCAGAAGCGGTGCGGGCGCGTCGCTGTCGCGGAACAGGGGATGTCGCCCCTGTTCACGCGTCCCCTTTTTTTAAAAATGAAGATCAACAGTGAAGCCGGCAAACCATTTGCCAGCTTCATTGTTTAAAAAAATTTTAAAAAAATTAAAATCAATAAATCGGCAAGCTATTTGCCGGCTTTACTTAAGTTTTAGTTTTTTTTAAAAGATCGTGAAACAGAGGCGTCGCCCCTGTTTCATGCCCACGGCACCACGTGCGTGGACTGCGCGTCCGACGGCCAGCTGAAGGCCATCCGGCAGTCCTGCCCCCTCCTTCGCCTCCCTCCTTTTCTTTCTTCCTCTCTCCCTCTCTATTTCTTTCTCTTTCTCTCTTTTTCTTCTCCCGTTCGGGTCCGGTGCCTTCGTCAGTTCGCTGCCAGTTCGGTACGGTACAGAACCATACTGAACCGTACAGCCAGCCGGCCGAAACGGCGAAATTGTGTTTAACCATTATTTTTTGAGAAGTATGTTTATTTATTATTCGATATTCAAGCCTGTCTTAATTCACCTTGTGTACAATAGGTATTTTAAGATATAATTTATTCTTTTACCATTTAGGTTCGTGATTATATACATGTCATGGACTTGGCGATGGTCATATAGCAGCACTCTGTAAGCTTTTCTCTAAAGAAAACATCGGTATTCTCCTTCTCACATGATTAATTCTGACTCACCATATTTATTATTTGTTTGTGATAGATAAAATAAAAGTTTGCTATTCTCAGGATGTGTGGCCTACAACTTAGGAACTGGATATGGCACATCTGTCCTTGAAATGGTAGCTGCTTTTGAAAAGGCATCTGGAAAGGTGAGTCGTACATGGCTGTCTCTACTGCTTCATATTTAAAACACACTCCTCTCATCTCTGTAATTCTTTAGAAAATACCCATCAAGTTATGCCCAAGGAGGCCAGGTGATGCACAGCTGTCTATGCTTCTACAGAGAAAGCTCAAAAAGAACTTGGCTGGAGGTATATTCTTCACCTGTAGATGATTGTGTTTTCAATTTCCCTTTTTCTGAGACACATAAAAATAAGAACCATTAGAACCATTATATATACAAGTTGTTGTTGGTTTTATTTAATTCATGATTGAAAATTTTGTCTAATACATGCATCTCCGCTTTGTTATTAGAAGTGATTTAACGCAATCATAATAGCTCGAATAACTTTTGAATTCTTGCTCTCTTACTAATAATATCCAGATTTTCTCAAGGAGTATGTGATTTACTGTTTGCTAAATGGGTATGATATTTTAATTGCAGGGCAAAATATGGCGTAGAGGAGATGTGCAGAGACCAGTGGAATTGGGCACGCAAGAATCCATATGGTTATCAGCGCCAACCTTAAAAACAATAAAAGGATGGCTGATGATGGTTGATCTGATAAATTTTCTGCAAATTTTGCCATTCACATTCTAGGATCCTCGTCTTAGCATGTTCTATATTTCGATGACATGACGAAATCACCAAAAAAGAAAAAAAAAATCATAATCTGGGCTAAAGAACATTCCTTTGTCATCAAACACATGCTGAAGTTCTTTTATTCATCTTATATGAGCAATTGATTCAATATACAGGTACTCTAGCTAATCAACCATTCATGGGAATCCTACCATATTTCTACTTCTCCAAATTGGTGGCTGGCTAGTTCAAAAATTTGGTAGCTTCACTGTGAATATAGTAAGAGGGTCAGCTCCTGCATTTTATTTGAAAAAAATCTATGTATAGGATGGCTGTCCAGCCCGTGAAAGGCCATTCTCACATTATCTGTAGGGCAATGTCCAAGTCCATGTTCATGTGGAACTTTGTGCCTCTCCCTGAGCTAAGCATCTGCCTATTTATCATAATGATAAAGACGCCTGCCTCTTCCAGAGGAGGACATCCTCAGGGGGATTTCAGAAGCATTGGTTTTTGGAAATTACAAGACCTGCTGCAGTCGAGAAATTAGAAATCCTCCAAGTCACAGCTCTTTGGCTGAGAATCACATGAGGAAATTCTTCAATTGATGAACAAGCATATATTTAGGATGTTTTGATACACATGATAAAATTTGAATATAAAGATGAGTATTGTTAGCCAAACCTCAAGAAATTGATTTCATATATAACTTCATCAATGTGGTGTTTTTACTTTTCTTACCATGCAAAAAAGAGCTTGATCTCAATCTCAGTCAAGACCAGTAGGACGGTGGTGGAGCAACTCATTTCGGTGGCAGCAGGCCACAACCTAAACCAGTTATACATTGGTTTAATCTCTTGCTATATGTACAACTTCATGAAGGGACCCGAAATTGTCCCACATCTATTATATTGTTATAGTAAGACAGAGAACTACGTGGTTCCGAGAGATATGGAGCCGAACAATGGATATACTTGACATCATCATAGAACCTTGGTTAGGATGGTACCATCTCTTGTTATTTTGGACGAGACGGGGATTTTGAGTCCTAAAGATATTAAGCAACGTGGACTCGAGACGGGGAGCGGACAATAAATATGATGGCAAATCTTTACCAAACACTGGTTCAAATTGTATCATCCTTTGCCATTTTAAACGAGAGGTGGGGTCTAGTCGGGCTCTGGTTGTACCCTTCTCATAGAAGAATGATTGGATTGGCTTGGTGTATACCATTGCTATTCTAAAGGCGTAGAGGGACTCGAAAATAATCGTCTCCTGGCTTTCTGTAGGAACCCACTAATGATGGATATTGGGATATTTACATGGAGTATTACATTATATATAATATAGGCTAATCAAACAGCTGATTGGATGGCTCTTGATATGGTTTGAACACAGCAGATCTGGAATATTATCAATTTAGGAAGGTGTATCCCTCGAAAGATACCGCCCCCGTCAAAATCGCGTATTACAGAATGGCAAATTTAACATGGACCCACGCTGTACACCGAACAGGGGACCCGCATTATACGGGGGCCAATGCATCCCAAGTGCACCACACACGGACAGCCACGGCCGGTGGATCTCAATCGGACGAGTTTATTATCTAAATAATTTTTTTTAAAATTATTTATCAAAATAATATATTTTTAAATTTATTTATAAAAATAATGTAAATCTATAAAACGTCATTTGAAATACATTTTATAGTCTCTACGTCACCATCCTTTTTGCTCCAATGGACATCAAATAAAAAAAATTAAAATCGCCATTTGAAATGGCGTTTTTGAAAAATCATTTCAAATGACGATTTTAATTTTTTTTTTTAAAAAATTATAATTTTTAATTTATAAAAAATAAAAATTTTATTTTGATTCAATAAAATTATCATTTCAAATTATTTCCCCATTTCAAATTAATTTTTTAAAAAATATCCAAAAAAATAATCTAAAAAAATAAAAATTATAATTTTAAATTTAAAAAAATAAAAATTTTAATTTTAATTTAAATAAAAATCATCATTTCAAATTAGTATCCCCATTTTAAATTAATTTTTTAAAAAATATATAAAAATATATCAAAAAATAAAAAAATAAAAAAATCAAAAAAAAATTAAAAAAATAAAAATTATAATTTAAATTAAAAAAATTAAATTTTATTCAAATAAAAATAACCATTTCAAATTAGTATCCTCATTTCAAATAATTTTTTTAAAAAATATCCTAAATAAAAAAATACCTCAAAAAATAAAAAAAAATAAAAAACAACATAAAAAAGGAAAAATTAGAAAAAAATAAGAATTATATTTATAAATTTTGAAAAAAATAAAAATTTTAAATTTATTCAAATAAAAAATACCATTTCAAATTACTTTCCCTATTTCAAATTAATTTTTTTAAAAATATCTCAAAAAAAAAAAAAATACCTAAAAAAATAAAAAAATGGCATAAAAAAGGAAAAAAATGAGGAAAAATGGAAAAAATATAAATTATAATTTTAAATTTAAAAAAATAAAATTTAAATTTGAATTCAAAAAAATCACCATTTTAAATTACTTTTCTCATTTCAAATTAATTATTTTAATAAAATATCTCAAATAAGATAAAAAATTAAAAAAATTAAAAAACACAATAAAAAATGAAAAAATAAGAAAAAATGAAAAAAATAAAAATTTAATTTTAAATTTAAAAAAATAAAAATTTTGACTTTAATTCAAATAAAAATTATCATTTCAAATTATTATCCCCATTTCAATTTTTTTAAAAAATATCCCAAAAAAATAAAAAAATAAAAAAATTAAAAAATGCCATAAAAAAGGAAAAAATGGGAAAAAATAAAAAAAATTATAATTTAAAATTTAAAAAAATAAAAATTTTAATTTAATTCAAATAAAAATCATCATTTCAAATTACTATCCCCATTTCAAATTAATTTTTTTAAAAAATATTTAAAAAAAATACCTCAAAAAAATTAAAAAAATAAAAAATACTATAAAAAAAGAAAAATAAGAAAAATGGCAAAAAAATAAAAAATATAATTTAAAATTTAAAAAATATAAAAATTTTAATTTTAATTCAAATAAAAATCATCTTTCAAATTACTATCTTATATCAAATTAATTTTTTTAAAAAAATATCTCAAAAAAATACCTCAAAAAAATTAAAAAAAATAAAAAATATCATAGAAATGATATTTTTAAAAATGCCATCTCCCATGGCGTTTTACCACCTTAAGATCTAAAAAAAAAACAAAAGAAAAAAAGGAGAACCAGAACTCACCTTGGCGATGAGCTTCGACGTTCCCTCCAACGTCTTTCTTCTCCTCTCCGACGGCGGTGGTGAGCTCCTCTTCTCTCTTTCCTCTTTCTTTCTCTCTCTCCCTCTTCTCTCCCTTTCTTGGCCGCCGGCGACAGCCGACCGGCGGTGAACTGCGCCCCCCATGTCGTTAGCCCGTCGGTGCGCTGGCAGCAGCCGCCCCGCCCCTTCCCTTCCTTGGCTGGCCGCCCCATCCCCTTGCTCGACCGCCCCTCCCCACCCTTCCCCTTGCTCGGCCAGCGGCGGCCGACCGACGACGTGTCGGCGGTTGCCCTCCGCGCGGCACCGTGTGCCACCCCCCTCCATATCCTTGGCCCGGTGGCGGGCAGGCGCAGCGCCCCCTCCCCACCTGCCCCCCCTCATTGGCCCTCCCCCCTCGTCAGCAGACGGGGCCGCCGACGGTGGCCCCCTGATGGAGGCTCTGTGACGGCCGACCGGTGGCGGGCCCCGTGCGGCCCTGCTGCGATCGACCGACAGCGGCCCTGCGGTGGCCTCCCGGCGGGGCCCTGTGCGGCCCTGCGGCGATCGACTGACGGCGGCCCCGCGCGGCCCTGTTGAGGCCGACCGATGATGGCCCCCCAGCGGCGGCCCCGCACGGCCCTGTGCCCCCACATCCTTGGCCTTGGCGACGCCACAGTCGCCGCACCCCCTCCCACCCTCCTTTCCTTGGCCCAACGCCGCCCTGCGGCGGCTGGTCGACAACGGCCCTGCGGCGGCTGGTCAGCAACGGCCCTGTGCGATCGACTGACGGTGGCCCCCCGACGGAGGCCCCATGCACCCCCCACCTCCTATTTCAATTTTTTTATTTATCTCATTATATTTTATTTTTTATTTTTATCTTATTAGATTCGGATTTGATTTAAAATTCGATTCGACCCTAATTTAAGAATTTTAAAATATGTTGTATTTCATGGAACCATAATCCGTCCGTTGACCAATTAGGATATTTACGGTATCCATATAAAATATATATTTGATTATATATTTTTGTACGGACACCATAAAATATATATATTGTCAATTGATTGTCCAGTTTAGACAGTTTGGGAATTGCATTTAATTCTATAGTAATTACATTATTGAACGATATACAGAGGATTCGAGAAAATTTGGATAGTATTTTTCTTTAGTTCTCCTCATACATTTTCAGCTGTGTGAGGAGAACTAAGGAAAAATACTACCAAATTTTTTTGATCCTATTGCATATCATTTGATTAATGTAGTTAACCTATAAAATTAATCAATTTTCGAATGGGATAGGACTATCTGTGCCTATTTGTTGATGATATGATGCATTTATCATGTAAATCTTTTGAAACAATAAAATAATTACTAATACTAAATTTTTTGATTTTGTCATAGATTTTCTGAGAAAATGGCCAGTACTCGGGTTCGTGTACTATTGTATTATGATGGCATAATACAGAATGATGAAACTGATATGCAGTACAGTCACTCTGCAAATCAGATGATTAGAATATCTTCATCATTATCATGTCAAGAATTATTGGATCATTTATACAGTAGTATTCTGTAGACAAGAGAAATATGAAATAAAATTGAAATGGAGATCTCCTAATCTGTCGAGACAGTTAATGCAGAGCAAGTATATCTTAGTTCCAATTGATGATAATGAAGATGTTGAAGAAATGCTGACTTTTCTTTAAAATATTCAGAATGTCGATTTTTAGAATTATATATGGAAAAGAAAGATGTACCGAGCTTTGGATACTATAGTCGATTTTAACCCATACGGACAATACTGTTGGGGCTTCCTCACCTTTCGTAACTCCTATGGTCAAATCGACATGTTGAAGCCATATTTACAGAACAATATTCTACTACTATCGGCCCTAGTTGTCTAATTATTCAAAGTTCTATGGTGACTTCTCCTGTCTTCTACTACGGTGACTTCTCTTTTGGTAGAAGTAGTGGTAAGTATGGGAGACGATACTCATATAGGGAATAATGACTGGGTAGGCGATGGAATAAATTCTGATAATCTAGGCTTTGAGTCAGATGAAAGCGGAGGTGAAGACTATTGGATGGATGAGGACAATAGCAGTCAAGATGATGATGGTGAAGATGAGGATGATGATGAAGATGTTCAAACTAATATAATGTAGGAAACCTCAACCTCGTTTGCACGAATCCATAATTTTTTAACGATATAAATTTAAATGATGGTGGTTGTGTTTGTGCTGATCGAAGATTGAATTTTGATTATCAGTTTTGGGACTTCTCGATGACTGAATTTTCTAAAGGTCTAATGTTTGAGAGTAAAGATTATGTAGGGAGAGCTGTTGATCTTTATCACATTATGAAGCATCGGAGATACAATGTAGTTCAGTCGCATTCAAAGTTATGGTCTGTACGATGCGCATCATCAGATAATGTTCAAAATTGTAAATGGAGGCTTCGTGCTGCATTGTTGAAAAAATATGGATATTTTCAAATCACAAGATATGAGGGTCCTCAACTTGTTTGTTTATGGGGTTAAGTCGAGATCATAAATATTAGTGGAAGGATAATTGGCACACTAGTTCGACATATTATTGAGAAAGATCTCAGTGTTAGAGTTGAACTATTGTGGCAACCGTTAATGATCAATTTCAATATACAGTGTCATACAGGAAAGCATGGTGTGGAAAGCAGAAGGCATTGGTTGATATTTATGGAGAATAGGAGACATCTTATGCTAAATTATCCTATTATATGGCTGCACTTCAACATGCAAATCTCGGTACAGTTATTTCATGAAATTTTTTTCAAACTGCGAATTTCAATGTTCGGATTTTAAATTATATTTTTTGGACTTTCAAACCATCCATCCAGGATTTTAGGCACTGTCGTCTTGTAATCAGCATTGATGGCACGCACTTATATGAAAAGTTTAAAGGTAAGATGTTAATTACAATAAGAATTGATGCAGAGAATGGGATATTTTCATTAGTATATGCAATTATGGATGAGGAGACGACTGCAAGCTGGAGTTGGTTTCTTTTCCAGCTCAGAATACATATCGTCAAAGATAGAAATAGAATATGCTTAATTTCTGACAAACATCCAGGTATATTAAATGCCATCATAGATGAGTCTATTGGATGGAGTCCGCCACGTGCCTATCATCGATACTGTTTAAGACATATCTGCAGTAATTTCAACACTTATTTTAAAAATGTACAGCTGAAAAGAGCAGTATGGCAAGCAGAAGCACTCATCAAGTTCGCAAGTTCAACTTTATCATGGGTAGGATCAGAACAGTGAATGAAGAGGTTTGGAGCTAATTGTCTGAGTTACAAAAGGAGAAGTGGACGTTGGCACATGATGATGGCCTGCGCTATGGTGTCTTAACTATAAATTTATCGAAGATTTTTAATAGTATTTTACAATGAGCTAGAAATGTGCCAATTACAGCTTGTGTTCAAATGATATTTTATCGTCTTGTGAAATACTTTAATACGAGGTATGCCCAAGCCTTGAGATATGTACAGAAGAATTCAAATAATTTTTTTACTCCTCATATTGCAATTAAGATTGCTGAAGATCAAGTTAAAGCTAACCACCGTCTTGTGAAATACTTTAATACGAGGTATGCCCAAGCCTTGAGATATGTACAGAAGAATTCAAATAATTTTTTACTCCTCATATTGCAATTAAGATTGCTGAAGATCAAGTTAAAGCTAACCAGCACCGAGTAACAGCATTCAACCTTCAAAGAGGCATATATGAAGTGTTTACGAGAAGAGCAAGCGTAGGATTACGAGGCAGAAGAAATTTTCATACTGTTACTTTAACTGAAAAAATATTCTTATAGAAAGTGGAGCATGTACAAATATCCATGTTCACACGTTTTAGCTATGTGCCAAGAAATTACCGTATATTTTAGGAGGTTTGTGGATGATGCATATATAATTACAGCATATATGAATGCTTGGAGTGACGAGTTTAATCCATTACCACATGAAGATTATTGGATGCATACACGTATGTTCAAATGTATTCCTGATCATCATCATTTGAGACCCAAGCAGAAAGCCAGACCAAAGTCAACAAGACTGCAAATGAAATGGATGATAGGCAAACAAGAAGTAAGAATCACTATGGTATTTATAAGGAACAGGGTCATGATCGTCGCCACTATCCTAAGATACTTCAATACACTTTAACTTCAAGCAGTGGAAGAAATTAAAGACTCTGAAGATATATTTTTAATATTATTTTATGTATTTATGTGGGATTGTAATTTTAATGTTGCTTTCTATCCGAAGATGAACTGTATTGTGTGTTTAAGTTGTATTATATGACAATATTGTGTTTAAAATATATTTCTCATAAAATGAATGGCTATCATATTTTTCATGCTCTAATACACTTGGGATAATATCATTATTTTAGATTTATTAGCGTGCTATGGCTTACGATCTCCGGTATCCAGGTCCACGAGATACGAGTATTCTTACATTACAGGAGCACCATCGGTCACAGACTATTTTAGATTGTGACGTAAGCATTCCAATCCTACTCTTATTATTAATATTTTTTTAAAATCATATATATCATCTAATTATTATATCTTATTGCAGGAGTCCAGACACCTTAGACTACGATGATCCGATGCTGACTTCTGGAGGACAGAGCATATCCCACTTAGAGTGGTGGATTATTTGCAATATCTTGGATTCTATGGAGTGTATCGGATTGGTCGCATACAGATGGACGTTGGTCTTATTACTGCCTTGCTTGAGAGATGGCGTCTAGAGACACACACGTTTCATCTTCCATTCGGTAAGATGACCATCACGTTGCAGGATGTCAGCATTCTTATCGGACTACCGGTTGATGGCGATCCAGTTACCGGAGTTGATCCCACGCTTACCATTTCGGAGTGGCAGGCTTTATGCTTATGATTGTTAGGATTTGAGCCCGATGTCCAGTTTTTCAATCATTCACGACTCAGGATAGAGTGTTTGGATGATCGTTGTTAATATTTTCACATTGAGGATGATGCACCAGAGGAGATGGTGCAGCAATATGTCAGGGGTCAGATGCTACGGTTGCTTGGTGGTGTTCTATTACCTGATACTTCATCGAACAAGATGAAGTTGATGTTTTTATCATTATTAGAGGATTTAGAGTTCATTCGTAGACTCAGTTGGGGCAGTGCAGTACTAACTTGCCTGTACAAAGCTATGTGTCGGGATTCTTATGCTAACCAGAGCGAGATTGGTGGTTATCTTGTATTACTACATGTATGTGAATTAAAATTTATATTTTTAATATTTTTAAAAATTTAATATTATAGCTTTGATTTGATATATCATATATGATTTCTTTTTAAAATTTATAGATTTGGGCATGGGAGAGGATGCCGACTATTAGTCCATTACGGCGACAGTTGCTCGAGATGCCACCAGAGCAGCATGACTCTGATATTCCATTCAGACTAGACGGACCATTGGGATATAGGTATAAAAATATTACTTCGTTTACTTAAAATTTAGTACTATTTTAAATTCAAAAAAATTTATTTAACATAAGTAGACTATCAAGAAGATGAAACATTGCATTCAATATTCATCATGTATCGACGAGAGTGGCATGGGTTTATAGGTGCCAGTTGGATACATTAGTTGATATACATAGACAGATAAATTTTATTTATTTACGAATATCATTTTACAGTATTCATAATCTATTAAAATTTTAGCTTACTAATTTTATTTATTTTAACTCTGTCAGTTTTTGTGGGAGCTATATACACATGAGATATTGGCTATATTGCCGCAAATATGTACAGTTGGACATGACATATGGACTGCTAGGGTGCCACTTATTTATTTTGATGTGGTAGAGTGGCATCTTCCCAATCGTGTCCTACGGTAGTTTGGTCAGATTCAGGGCATCCCAGAGCAGTTTGATACCAGTCAGAGACTTCATCATATTGATTGACGAGGGAGAGCTCGTATGACTGCGTATCAGACATACATAGTACATCAATATTTGGGATGCACATCGAGATCACATTGTTCATGGTGATTTCATTTTGAGAGACCGTTCATATACCGAGAACTACATGGCTTGATTTTTTGGCATTACAGTACGGGTCATTGGACAACCTCAGTATGCAGTTTCAAGATACGAGGACGAAAGTTCTACTGTACATCTTTTGGTAAGACCACAAAAATTATATTTTATATCAATATCTTTACTTCTAATAATTAAAATTAAAAAAATATATTGCTACTTTTATTTTTATTATATAGACTGATTCTATGTCGGATCTTATGTTGGATGCTCGTCGTGCTTTATCTGCAACTAATGAGGATGAACGGATTTGGATACTACGTGAGATAGAGAGAACAAGTTTAAAAATATTGGTGGCGATTGATGTTGACCCATATAGCTGTGCATCTTGGTATGGAGCAGTCGATGTGTCAGATATGAGATATACACCGTCACCGTATGTTTTACATATGCCATCACCACATATTCCGCAGATGTCATCACTACACACTGCACAAATGCCACCACTTTTTGATCCACAGATGGCAGCGTCTTCTTCTTCCTACATCCCCCAAATAACATCATCGGATACCAGTTGGCCACATGAGTATGACATTTTCTTTTCAGGCCCATCCGTGTATCCAGATGAGAGGGTTGAGGGGGTTGCTCAGTCGGTAGATGATCCGATAGCATCAGTTATTCCTGAGCAGTATGACCAGCAGACCTCTACTGATATAGGGAGGAGCCATCACAGCAGATACAGAAGCAGGAGCAGCCGTTGAGGACCTTCTTGAGAAGGTCCAAGCGACCACGGCCATCATGACGTCCTTATGGGACTTAGTATTTTTTAGATTTGTACTTAGTATTTTTGAAACTTTTATTATACTATTTTTTGTACACTTGATATTTTTATTCTATTTTATATTATTAATTATTAATTTTATTTTATATTATTTAATTTCAATGATCGGATATTATGCTTTATGGACATGGATACACATAGTCTCATGTGTCTCAGAACATTAGAGAGAAAAAGTTATGCTAAAAGGACTATAGAAATTATAACGTAAATAATACTAATATTCAGATAATTTAATTATATTTTTTAAAATATCTAAAAATAAACTAAATTAGACAAGTCAGTGGGGAACCAGCAAAGTTCAAGTCGATGATAAATGAGATGAATCGGACCGTACTGGTACATCTCGATCTGGTACGGATACGAATAGCTACATACGGTGCGGTATGGACGGTATAGGTCGGTAAGGCTCCGGTACATTATGGTGCTTTTACCAACCACTCGGTACGATGTGGTTTGGGCTGCTATAAGTCGATACGGAGATGATACGGATTGATTTTTATTTTTTTAAATTTATTTGAATTAAAATTTTTATTTTATTTTTTAATTAAAATTTATTTTAATTAAATTTAAAATTTTTATTTTTTTAAATTTAAATTTAAATTTAAAATTTTTATTTTTTTATTTTTTTTATTTTTAAAATTTAAAATTTATTTTTTTATTTTTTTTTGATATTAAGCCCATTTTTGAAAATTCATTTAAGTGATTGGATATTATGCTTTGTGGACATGGATACACAGAGTCTCATGTGTCTCAAAATTAAAATTTTTATTTTTTTAAATTTAAATTTAATTTAATTTTTAATTTTTTCTATTATTTTTTTTTTTTATGATTTTTTATTTTTTTTATTTTTTTAGGTACTTTTTCTTTTTTGGATATTTTATTAATAAAATTAATTTGAAATGGAGAAAGTAATTTGAAACAGTGATTTTTTTTGAGTACAAATAATTTTTTTTATAATTTAAAATTTTAATTTTTTATAATTTTTTACTTTTTTTTTATTTTTATGGTATTTTTTATTTTTTAGATATTTTTTTTTTGAGATATTTTTTTAAAAAATTAATTTGGAATGGAAAAATAATTTGAAATGGTGTTTTTTATTTGAATTAAAATTAAAATTTTATTCTTTTTTTGTTATTTTTTATTTTTTTATTTTTTGAGATATTTTTTTCTTTGAGATATTTTTTTAAAAAAATTAATTTGAAATAGAAATACTAATTTGAAATAATGATTTTTATTTGAATTAAAATTAAAATTTTTATTTTTTAAAAATTTGAATTATTATTTTATTTTTTTTTCAATTTTTTCTTTTTTTATGATATTTTTTATTTTTTTATTTTTTTGACTTTTTTTTAGATTTTTTTAAAAAAATTAATTGAAATGAGATACTAATTTGAAATTATGATTTTTATTTAAATTAAAATTAAAATTTTTATTTTTTTAAAATTTAAAATTATAATTTTTATTTTTTTATTTTTTATTTTTTAGACCTATTTTTTTGAGATATTTTTAATAAAAATTATTTAAAATAAAAAAGTAATATAAAATGATGATTTTTATTTGAATCAAAATTAAAATTTTTATTTTTTTAAATTAAAAATTATAATTTAATTTTTATTTTTTTAAAAAAATTAAAATATATTTGAAATATTATTTTTAAAAATATTTGAATAGTATTTTCAAAAAATCGTCCGAAATGATATTTTAATTTTTTTTTTATCATTTATGTGAAGCAGAGAAAGTGATGGTGTGAAATTTATAAAATATTATTTAATTTATAGATGATGTGGAATGTGAAATGATGTTTTATAGATTTATATTATTTTTATAAATAAATTAAAAAAATATATTATTTTAATAAATAATTTTTTAAATTATTTAGATAATAAAACTCTCAATCGGACGGTCCAGGTGCAACCTCGAAGAACTCCCAAAAAAATTCCCGGGCTTTAGCCGACGGATGCATATCAGTTGGAGAAGTTATTGCCTGCACCTGATGCATATCGAGACGGCTGGCACCGGGCGGCCTTTTTTTTTTTTTTTTTTTAAATAATTTTAGGGGAACAAAAAAAAAAAAAAAGAAAGACGTATGTTGCGGTCCCCATTTAGACCGCGCAGGCGAACATTTCCCAAACGGCGAAGAAAACCCACTCTGCCGTGCCCGTGCGATGGCGGAGGAGCAGCAGAAGCCTTCGTACGTCGCCAACACCGAGGGCTTCTTCCGCCACTCGGTCTCTTCAAAGAATCCCTCCCTGAAGCCTGCGAGAAGAAGGACTTCCACTCCGATCTCATCCGCAGCCTCCTCAAGGCCGACCGCATCGAGCGCGGCCGCATCACCTGCTCCCTCTCTGTCAACTCCGCCGTCACCGTATTATTCCTTTTCTTCCCCTTTCCCCCTTCCCTTCTTCTCCCTTGTTTTTCCCCTCTATCAATTAAGTCTAAGAATTTTTCTCTTTCCTTCTTTTTCCATTTTTTGGGAGTTTAGAATTTGTACAACACGCTGCACGGAGGGGCGGTGGCGGCGGTGGCGGAGGTGGTAGCGCTGGCATGCGTGAGGACGGTCGCCGGCGATAAGGAGTTGTTCCTCGGGGAGTTTAACACGTCTTATCTCTCCGCTGCAAGAGTGGATGTAAGGAAATTTCCCCTACTAAATGCTTCGCTGCAAAATCTGGTTTCAAGAATTAGATACCGTATTTTGTTAATTTGATGGTTAAATGTGGACTGAGTGATTCCTACCATTTGAGCTTTGTATCCCGCTAACATCCCAAGATTTTAGTAGTAATAATTGAGAGGGAAAACCTATGCTGGATGTCGCTAAGAGTTTACCTTTTTGTTCAGAGGAAGATATAGGGATTCATTCCTTGCTAGATTTGCTTGCTTTGGTGATGAAGAATTTTGGATTTGCTGATTGGTTAGTCATAGGAAATGGGATCAGATCTTCTAGAATAGTTTGAGGAGGTTCTTTTCGTTACTGTAAACCTGGTAGAAATTTTTTTGATGGTAGTTGTGATAATGGCCATGCTAAACAGAAGTAATTGATTTTAGGGTTGTTTTGCATATGGATTCTCTGTGGATGAGGTTTATGGAGGTTCTACCAATTTCTTTGAGGATTGACAGAAGTGGATCTTTGCTTTTGTGAAGTATAGCATGAAGGGTTTGTCTTATGCTTTTAAAAATATGACTGGATTGGAGATGTGTATTATAAGATCGTCACATCTTTCATATGCATGCTAGATATCTTTCCATATCCAGTATGTGGGTTCTAAGGTGATGTTTGGAAGAGGTATATTTATAATATTTGATCCTATTTCTATTTGACAAAAATACCCTATTTTCAAATTAATAAGCCTACCTTGTTCCCTTTTAGACATTCATGGGTACCTAGAATTGCGAATGTCTCTTTTATTTCCAAAATTATATGTCTATTCACTGTGTCCCCTTAAGTTTTACACTGTAGTTGGCACCATTAAATGTTGAATGGGATATCTGAAAGGCTTGATAGCAAGAAATGCCACTCTCGATCCTAGTGCCTTTTTTGCATATATTCCTCTGTGCATAAGAGTTACTGGCGGATCCTATTCTTGTGCAACATCTGGGCCAAGGATTACATGATCTTGATGATGACAATAGTGAAAAAGAGAAAGGAGCCCCCTTGTTCATTTGAGTCATAAATCGGCATCAGCAGGTGCAACTTGAACTTTTTTAAAAAAGAAGCAATCATAGGAGACCTCTAAATGATGGATACCATTAGAATTGGGAGCATCATTTGCTTAATTTTTCCATACTGTGTCACTTAGTGTCTCGATGGTCAAGGACTCAAGGGTCTTCTTGAGAAATTGGAGCTATTCAATCACAATCCTGTAATAAGATGTTCAACATCAAACTGGGGAAGATCTGGAATTCTGAAGTGCTATAAAACTTCACATTTTTGCATTATGCTAGAGTTTGGCTGCATCACATTGATATTGCCATCAACAAGCCTAATATGGTTAATTGAGCTTATATTGTGAGTAGGGTTCAAAATTTCTATCACTATTCACAGTTTGATATTTCTGTATGAGCATGTCCAAAGATTTATTTCATAACATATATGGATTTCCTTATTAACTGTTATGTACCATCTTTTGGTTTCTTTGTCTGAAGATCTTCTATTGGTTTGCAAGCCTTATATTTTGTGATACAAAGGTTTCAATTTCTTGTCCAATTTTAGTGACTAAAAACTCTTGAAGATCTATTTGGATAATTTCGAGAAATTACCTATTTTTATAAATCTACGGGAAGCCAACTTGCAGGATGCCGATTCATCCCATAGGTAGTAAAATCTGCAAGCAGTTATCCTAGACAATTGTTGGATAAAGAAGGTAGAAATGATCTATTAAAGAGGGTGTTCCTTTTATTTTTCTTCCTATTTTCTTTCTTAATTTCAAATTCAAGTGGTTGTGATAAGGACTTCTCTTGGAAGTAGTTGAATGTGATAATATTGGATGAGAGACACATTAGAAAGGATAATTAGCATCGCTAGAGAGAGTTATAAGTTGGGAGGCGATGCAGACTTGAATTTAGCTATCAAAGGTGAAGCAAGGTAGTGCAATAGGAGGAGAATTTGAAGACACCTTTATCATGACTACAAGCTTGGCATAGAGGAAGAGATGAAAAGTGGATCAAATGTAGAGGTTCTTGCCAGTGGGGTCAAAAACGAGTAGGGAGGTTATGATAGATGAATGTTGGAAGAGGCCATGGGATTGGAAGGCCATATGGATGCTAAAGGTCAGAAGAGGTAGGGTCTTCACCCCGAGCTAGCTGAGATCTGATAATTTGGCAGGGTAGCCATGCTTTAGCAGAAGAGATGAAGAGTGAACCAAATGTAGAGATTCTTGTTAGTGGGTCAAAAATAATAGGGAGGTCAAGGTTTACGAATGTTGGAAGAAACCATGGGATTGGAAGACCATATGGATGCTAAAGGTCAGAAGAGATAGGGTCTTCACACGGAGCTAGCTGAGTTCTAATAGTTTGGCAGGGTAGCCATGATTTAGCATAGGGGCATGGAATAAGACATGTGAAGACATGCTTTAGCAGAATGGCATGGAGGGTGAGAAGAGATTTGGTCATTCTTACATTATTCGTATCAACAATCCAAACAACTATTCCTACCCTGTCCAGGTCTATTTAACTAAAATATAACACATGCTGTGACATTTTGGAAGTTTCCATCCTCGTCAAATACGCCCTAAGATGTTAAAAGTATAAATGTGAAACCTAAGTTAGCCAGGTCTTCATGGTATATTCTCTTTCAGGGTAAAAATTAAAGAATGCCAATCATTTTTCCCCATATCTTAAAATTCCCATCTTTCAGGCTGGCTGTGATTAGCTAATTTATAAGTGATGTGACCACTGGCTGTTTCATGAAACTATCAAGTTTGAACCATACATGAAATAAGCTAAATTTGTAGTGCTCTTTATGCATCCTTAACTATCTACCTTATTCCTACCAGTTCTATGGTTTCAATGATAATTTGGAATTCCAGTTGCAGGAAATTATTGGGACTCAATAATTTTTCATCCTCTGAGTTAGTTTAGTGGGCCACAAAGGAAGGTTCTAGCTTATAGTTATTATCCAAGAGAGCAACACTTAGCCAAGTCATTGTCATTCTTCAGCAAGCATGGCAATTTCAACATGCTATATATGCTTGAGAGGCCATAAAAAAAAAATGCTTTATGCGGCAACATGGTGAACTATTAGGAAGAATCAAATAGATCTTTGCTTATGCTATACAGGGATATCATTTTGTGAAATAAGGTTTCAAAATACTTGGCAGAGGGTATATTTGAGGAAAAAAATAATGATTGGAGAAAGCAAAAGAATTGGAGTTTGACCTTGAACTTTGTATTCTTGGTAAATCAGGATATTATTCTTATGCATGGATAGTTTCAAAAATCTTAATTCAGCAAATGACTATTACCAATCCCAGCAAGTTTTTGGTCTCAGTCTAACACCATCAACTTTATGCACCAGCCTTTTGCAGGTCTATAAATTTCTCCCACAGTTTGCAGTTATTTTATACTTATCTAAAAGAAAAGGTTAATGCTTTGTTGAGCATTTTAAGTTTCGATATAGATAAACCATATTCCCTCGTTTGATCATTGTTGTCATTGTCTGAGGAGTTTATCTGACTGAGAACTGCTATTTGCATCATTATATTCCTCAGACAAGATGTTGGCTTCACCTGTGAAGTGTTATGGAGCTTTTTTGCAATATCCATACACTGCTGTAAGAAGGGAAACCTTATTATGTGATGAAGCTGCATTATAAGAGGTGCTCATCCTAGAGACTATCATGGGTGATTGTCCTGTACTTCCTACAGAGTGCATGTGCTGGGTTGCATGTTCAATAAAATGCCATCATATGATAAGCGAGGCTGATTTAAGTATTGTTGTTTTGAAGACCCATATTATAGGCTTTAATTGCATACGTATGCATAAAAAATCTGATTCTTTTTATAAAATACATGAAACAATTACATCAAGCTAACTCAGTTGGCATTGAATGTTATTTCAGTGGGGTTTCTTTGGTGGCATCATGTAGTCTAGAGTTCTGATAACAATCTTGTGATTCTTAGTTTATCTCTCTCTCTCTCTTTCTGTGCGTGCATGGCGTGCGCGTGCGCGCATGCTTGCTAGCTTTGTTTCAAGTTGAATCACACATGAAATTCGTATATTTGAGATATGACAATTTTTTGTTGCTTTTAAAACTGTTGCAATTTTTTTATTGAATTCGATTGTCCAATTGAAGTCCAAAGTGTCCTGCCGAGAATATGAACTTAGACATTGTTGACTCTGGCCATGTGTTTCTGGTTCATCCCTGCTGCATGATGGTCATTGCAAGTGATGGCACCAAGCTTCCTGCTTTTCCCATGCTATATTATTATAACATAATTTACGAGAAATATCATTTGTGAGATAAAATCATAAAATGCTGTAGCTGTCTTAGTTTGTTTTCATCTAGATGACTTTGGTCAAATGGTCACTGATGCATGTTAGATGTGACTATTTGCAGGAAGAAGTAGAAGTTGATGGACGTATACTGAGGCAGGGGAGAAGCGTGGCAGTAGCTTCTGTGGAGTCAAGGATAAAGAAAACCAGAAAGCTGCTTTACACTTCTCGGGCCACTTTTTACGTAATGCCTGTTGCAAGTCTATGAATTCACCTGTTAGCGATATACCTTTTTTGCTATTGCCAAGGACAAAGCAACTGTAGCAGTAGTAGAATAAAGACAGACTGAAAGTGAAAGAAAGAACTACATCCGACTGTATGGAACACCCATAGCATCAGCTAAAAGGATGGTATGCTATGACTGTATTGAACTAAAAGTCTACATCCGACTTGTTAGTGGTATTTATGTTGAGTATAAATATGCAGTTGTAAATTTGCAATGGTGCAGATGCATTATTTTCTTGGATACGAATTCTGCTTTTGCTATTTCGTACAACATGATTGTTTCTGAGCATATGAACTTATGGATAACAAATGTCTTGAACTGCTTTCTTATGCAACATCATAAGTATCTTTAAACCTAACTGAAAAATTTTCCATGGATCATTGCTTGCCTCCATTCTATAGCGCACATTCATGAATAATGGTAGTTGATGTTTCCAGTCTGGCATAAAGCTCCGCCTTACCATATTACTAGTTTCTTTGTTGCTGTCTTTTTTTTTTTTTTTTCATTATTATTATTGCTACAGCATCTTGACATCTAAATACGGTCCTAAGCCCTAATAGCTGACACTTGCTGGAAGAAGTTTATCAGTTGTATTTGCTTACTGGCATGGGACAGACAACAATAGATACAACTTGAAACATAAACGAATAGATAAATAAATGCATGATACATTACATTAGTCAACCATCACCAGTTTCATTTGTTTACAACATCAAATGTAAATACTGCCCGATTGAAGGTCATATGAAGCTCTTGATATACCTCTCGAGTTTTTTTGGAACTTTGATGGTTGAAGGGGTCATCTGTTCCTTGCTGACAATCACTTGGTCATCATTACATTTCTAAACCCCTCTTGAAAAGGTGTAGAGGAATTGTCTCATACCCAAGTCTTAGTTGCCTTAAGTTCTCTAAATTTCATTGTTGACATCTCTGTCCCAGCTTTGAGCGTGAGCGGTAAAGCTGCTCCATTCTAAGCTAAAGATCATAGTTTCAAGACACAGTAACAGTCTGCTGGGAGCAGTAAGACTGAGATGAGGGTGCCAAATGGCTCATTCATTTGGATGTGGATCATCTACAGGTTAGAATGCGTTCTCATCCTAATTTTAGCTTATACGTTGGAAGGGAGAAAAAACTCATGTCAGTTTTTGTAATGCATGGATTGCGATAGGTCAAGGAATGCGTGAGCATGCAACATTTGAATGCAGCAAAGGTCAAGCGGCTTGACAGGGAAGTCATCATCATATCTTTTTCTCAGTTCTGGCTTTTCTATAAAAAATCCTTCCAAAAAACTCGCATTCGTGTTATGCTAAAAGCTTTCATAAGAAGAATGTAATCCCAGGTTCTTGTTTGGCATTTTTAAGAGTCTCCAAGAGTAATTTGGTTGAAATTTCTGCTTCTTGCTGCCTCATGAGCCAAGTTAGATGGACTTAATAGAAAATTTTTCACTTAACGCATTTGCTTGGCAATAGATCTTAGCTAGCTCACGCTTTGTTTTGGAGATGTGAACCTGTCAGATTTTTACCGTTGGAAGGGTTTAGGGATGCGCGCACAGCGCATCAACCGCATGTACGATCCTCTCGCTTTGCTTCCTCTTTTCTTCCTTCCAATTTCCAAAATCCTGTAAGCTGATTTTTGCTCAGGTGGGGGCTGGGGATCTTCCTCTCCCTTTCAATGAAAATATGTGCATACAAATATAGACAAATATGAGCATTTTCTTTTTTCAATCATTAATTTTAGTGTCAATCATATGTTTGTTAACCTCTACTTGATTTTGAGTTTAATAAATAGACGGAAGTGAATAACTTCCTCTGTTTCCATCAAAAAAAAAAACTTGAACTTTGAGTATACAGGATGAGGAAGTTTTAGCACATTTCTTCCATATTTGTACAGAGCGTAATAGGCTAGCATAATCTGGTTTCTTTTATCAGATTAAGGAAGTCTTACTCAAGAAGGCCGTGCTTGGCTATTCACGTTGCATTATGCCTGTAGATTTTTTTAACTATTTGGAGATATGACTCGGACCAAACGCTGCTTTGCTTACATAAATTTTAGGATCTCAAATTGTATCCTGAAACAAATCAAAGATACGTGAGGTGAGGATTTGCATAAATATGCATCATCTCAAAAGAATGCAAGTTAGCAATCATATACCCGCCATCTCGTACACTGAATCAAGAACGTATTTTGAGATACTGGAATTTTGTTCCATATTCATAGGACAGAACAACAGAGCGTTTGGATCTTATTTAAATGCCTAAGAATGGATTACTCCTATTATTATTATTATTCGAAGTTGGTATGGCATGAGCAGGTTAGGCCAGACCTTTTATCCGAAGTTGGTATGGCATGAGCGGAGCTAGAAGAGGGTCTGGCTCAATTCCTTGGCCAGCTTTAGCACCATCATCTCAAACAGCACGAACATGGCCCCCATTCTCCCCATTAGTAACCGGAACCCTCGAATCAGATACATTTGGTTTGTATCCAGGCAGAATTTTTTTAATTAATCTTAGAATCATTCCAAAATCTGAAACCTGTATTTATTTTAAAATGCTTCCTTATTTTAGATAATTTAAAAAAAATATTTACATCTTATATCCAAGCCCACATATCCACCTGATTGTGACCGTTAAGTTCGGATCAATCGATATTTACGAATTTCCAGTTTTCTTTTCGTTTGATTTCCCATTTATTGCCTCATGCCTTAGGATTAGTGAACTCAAATGCATCAACCCTATGAGAAACTATTTATGTCTAGGATTGTGGAGGATTTTGAACTCCCTATTTTTGATGCATGCTGGCCTCACGATACAGCTATAAAGTCTCGCCATATAGTTTCAAGTAGGAACTCCATCTTTTGGACATAAACTAAGAAATCCAGCTAACATTTTCCCATGGCTGGATACTCTCCTCATGGAGTAGGTCCAAGGTTTGAATCATGATGTATAGAAATATATATAGGGCTGAAAAGGGAGGATATGAGCTTATGGCAAGATCCTAGACAAGGGGGCGCCTATGGTCCCATAGAAAAGTCGAAGAAGCGATTAAATGTTCCAGGCAATGCCATTAACTGGGTTTCATCTGATTTTAGTTGTATAAAGGGATACTGGTGACGAGGCGAGATAGCAAGTGATATGAATAGATATAGAAAAGCCGAAGAAGCGATTAAATTTTCCAGTGATCTAACAATTATGCAATGCCATTAACTGGGTTTCATCTGATATTAGTTGTATAAAGGGGTACTGATGACGAGGTGAGATGGCAAGTGATATGAATAGATATAGGTGAGCATAATTAGCTCTCGTAACTTAGCATATGTAAGCTCAAAGGCTAAAGCATCCAAAAGGCAGGGACAGTGGATGCTGCAATTAACAATGCTAAATATACTAACATGGTTAAAGATACTGGTACTGTACAATAGTGCTTTTCCATTGGTAGCTTGTCAAACTAGTTTCTTTCCAATGAGTTCTTCGGTTAAGATAAACCTCTCTTTATCCTGGCAATCTCATAAATAATTCTTGAAAAGTAATAAGTTGACTAATTGTTGTTAAGGAAAAGTACATTTTGCCGTCTTATAAATCCTTTCTAGCCGGTTTATTATTTTTTTACCAAGAAGGAAGAAAGATTAATTCAAAGGAAATCTGATAACAACAACTTCTTTTTGGTTAGACTAATTCACTTGCTTAACAATTTCATCAAAAAAAAAAAAAAAAAATCACTTGCTTAACCAAAGGTATCAGAGAACTTGGAGTTAGGGAGTGTTTGGTTAGAAGAGTGGAGATCTGAAATCAGAATCGAAATGGATGATTCTCATTCTAACGTTTGATTGGAAGGAGTTCCATTCCAATTCCAATTCCAATTCCAATTCAGAGTGGAATGGAGATAGCTGAATCTATATAGAACTCAATCCTTACTTTCTCTATGGATTCAAATTTTCATTCCAATTTCGATTCCGATTTTGATTACGAACTAAACGCTTCGGAGGATTTGGCCATTCCGATTCTGATTCCGATTTTCATTTCCATTCTGATTTCGGTTACGAACCAAATATCTCTTAATATTTTTAGTGGTCATAACAAAAAATCGATCAAATTCTACATTCTTTGATGTGAGGAAGGCTTAGAAAACCTCCACATGGTCCAAAATTACTTATAAGATTTATTTATAGAGAAAAAACAAATGCTCTGACAATAAGTGCTATTAAGTAAAATATAATTGAATCACGAATGAAAATAGATATCTTCTTAATAGCTGCTTGGCACATTCCATAACCATGCAAATTGAATTTTTAGTATATGGCAGCTTTATATATAATTTTGGAAACATATGAAGTATTTGCCAAAGCAACTATAGCCTATTGGCTGCACACAAAGGAGGTTCCTCCAAAAAGATCGGAAGGGGAGGTGGGGGGTGGGTGTGGATTCTTTTGCCTCTAATAAATACTGTATCAATATTTTATGTGAATAGATTTCGCTTATTTTCTTTCATGAGTTCTTGGAGAGAACCCCAGTCATTTCTTGATAAATGCATAAATAACCATTGGAAAGCAATAAGTTGACTAAGTTGCAACAAATTTGCATTTGTCTTTTTATAAAACCCCTCAAGCTGGTTTGTAATTTTCTGTCATCAAGAAAAAGAAAATTTTATTATTGTCTTAGCGTAATACAACCATGCAAATAACAAATATCAACGCAAGGGAAAAACTTTTAGAACCCACCTGTCGGGAAAATGTCCTGTTCTTTCTCCCTCTGAATCTCTTTAAAGAGGCTCATTCGATAAATGAAGCACCAATCCGTATATTTTATCACGGGTCCCGGCATTGGTATTTGTACTGTGTTAAATACTGTTAGTCAGTGACGTTTTCAGTGGAAAAGTTGGACATCACATGGGCGATACCTTTTCTGACATCTCTCATCATTGCACCTCTAGTCTCCTTTGGTGAACTAATCGCCAAACCTAGTGATCCTCATGAAATTCTGGTAGACCTTCATCTTGGGAGATCCAGTCCAAAAAATAATATAAAATGGTGCTCGCTTTATTTATATTGGATTTCTTTATACCATTTGGCACGAAAGTGGTGTTTAAGTAGTATTCTAAATTTTTCATATCTTGTGGCATAAAAAGATTGGTGCGGTTCACCCGTGCTTAAATGCTGAGTTGGCAGACAAATTTTACATTAGATATTGATGTCCTTATAATCCTATTAGAGTTGGTGCCATGTATGGTAATATTTGAGAGTAAAATTGTGGACTGGAACAAGAAAGCCGAAGCACATATTCGTGCGAACAAACAGTATCACCAACCAATTTTTAGAGATGGTGATTTGTTGTCTGGCCACCTCGGCTGGCACCTTAATAGCAATCATGCGATCCATCTTAAAGATTGGTGGTTTTTTCTAATCTCTACGACGTGTTACGTATTATAATGAAAAATATTTAGATATATCTTCAAGATAAATAAAAGTCATTCGTCAAACTATCTACAACGAGTCGTGCCGTAGAGGATCCAAATTCAATCTCGAGTTGGTTCATTTTGTGCGCTACCATAACCAGTCTCGACCACTTTAGGATATCTTGGCTAAAGAATAATTGATTTGATGGCTGTGATCCGACCCCGAAATATTTGGATTCTGGACCAGGCAGATTTGAGGAGGCGTGATATGTAATTTTCCTTACAGTTTGCCTTAACGTCGCTATCCTGTGGGACTAACCAGGTTCCCTCTACGTGTCACAGATTGTCCAAGATTTGATGCTAGAGGACACGAGGCATCTTGAGACACGTGGGTGCTGGCATATGTGTCCAGATATTGCGGGCGGCTCTTGCAGTGGAGGAAAACTTTTATTCTCGTCCTATGGGTTATGATATAAAATTTATTTCATGGGATAAAAAGATTGTGGTATTTCATTGAGAAAATATGTTTGAAGGGATGTCATGCCATTAGTTTATTATCCAGAATGATGGATAGATGTGAATAAAATTGTCCTTAAAGCAAAAATTGGAGAAAGTTATAACTAATATGAAACTTTTATTTTATGAAAACATGAACAACCAGCATACGTGACCTCCCCCCTGCCCACCTGCCTTCCTAATGACGGACAACCGCATGCTACCCCAAACGGTAGTCTTTTTAAAATTTTTAGTAGTACCAAATTAGCATTCCAATTGTGGAAAAAAAAAAAGTATGCATGATTATTTTCATAACAACATGCAATTATCCTAATTACAACACTCTTCAACTGCTCATCTTTTCTCGGCTACTCTTCTATCCCTAACCCCTCAACTCCCTGTTCTTAGGCTTGATTTTTTTCCTTGGCTCCAACATTGCCCTTTTTCCAATTATTGTAGAATGGCAAGGCAGGAGGATCATCATTATCATGTGCTCCAAAAATGGATGGCCGTTCTCTCTGAATAATATTTAACAACCAAAATACCACCAATATAAACATATTTGAGGGGAATGGTAGAAAGATTTATATCATGGGATGAGAGGATATCACTTAGGACGTGACAAACCAATGTGGGGGCTGCTAGAATGATATTTGGTAGAATAAATGGAGATAAGAAAATTTTCTATTTATTTTACGACCAAACATTGCTTTGAAGTACACCCAATTTATCACATATATGATTAGCAGATAGAATATTGTTTGTGCACATGTACATAGATCCCTCAATTTTTGTAAAAACTTCTTCGATCTCTTGGAGCATCTCCGTGAATAGATAGAATTGAAAAATTACATAAATCATTCATATTTTAGCACTATATTTATGTATATATATTATTTATAGAATTTATCTATTACTTAAGCAACCAAGTGTCAGACTTTGTCTGATGCCACCTTTATAAGCATGGTATATAGGACTTTTTTTTTTTTTTTTGCATCACTAGAATGAATTAGTAGAAGAGTAGGATTTGGTCAGATATTCTATAAGATTAAGCTAAAAATCCTATAAACTTATAGATTGAGCTGTTTATTTAAGCATGATCATGTATCAACCAAATATCACCTAATCTAAATCTTGTGGGAAGAAAAAAATCTCTATAGATCTTCTCCTTTCTTTTTTTTTAACCCAAAAGACTAGAATTTAAGTTAGATTTGTGCAATCTCATGGATGGATCAATAAATCTGATTTCTATAGAATTTTCAGCCTAATCTTATAAAAACATCGAAACAAGCCCTAACAGGCACCAAACTATCACCAACATCATTGAAATTAGTATGAGCAATGTTTGTACACACTGGAATGGGTCAAAGGCATGTCCTATTATCACTTGAAACTTCTAGTTCTTTATTGATGGCGGGCTTAATTTGAATCTTCTAGTTTGATCCTTACTGGCATTGCTTGGGACAATAGCATGCAGAACGACAAATTAAACTTCACGTAGATTAGCTTTCCAATATACTAGATATATGTACACGTAGATGAAAACCCACTCATCAACTGATCACAGATACACCAGTGCCAATGCACTATCCCTCCCCATCAGAAACTCCTCTTCCTTCTCCAGCAAAACCTAACTACATGGTCGAGCAATGAGAGAAAACTACTACTAAAAGGCATCATGAGAGTGATCGCGTTGTCCTCTCCCTTCTTCCCCCAGCTGTGGCTGGTGAGATTGTAAGAACCCCTCCTTCCCCTTCTGTTTGTTTCTTGGAATTACCATCATCCACTTCTGCGCTTCCAAGTGTGGGACCACCTTAAAAGAATAAGCATGTATTAGAACAAAGTAGCAGGTAACAGAGAGCAGCAAAGAGAATAAAATGAAACCTTCCCAAAGTTGCGGACTAGCCCATTACATCGACAACTCGGCCTTTCATGCTTACCACCAACCTACCGGCGTTAGAAAGAGTAGGAAACAATTCACAACCACCCACAAAAATTATGTCACAGTAAGTGCGTATTGCTGGCCTCAAGCCAGTCTGATTCAAGTCAGACTATATCTGGATCCAAAGAATTTCAAGCTAGATTTAGATTTAAATATAGAACCATTTATTTTTTTGAGCCGGACTCGGATAATATTGTTATCCCCGAGCCCAAAAGAGGTTCAAAATGGAGTCCAAACTCATTCCTGAATAAATCTCAAACCCTTTATCATCCTTCCTTAAATCTTTGGGCTCAGAATTATTGAATATTGGGATTTTTCAGCTTTGTAGAATCTTTTGAAGGCATACTAAATGGATGCGATTCAAGACATGTTAAAATAATGAGAATCTTAATTATTTATAAGAAAGCCGTTTGTGATTTAATGAGCTACAGTCCACTTCATAAATTTGGGCTGCCCCAATTGGGTTCGAGTCAGGCCCCAACTTAGACCGAGATTTTCCAAAAATATTCAGACCTCAACACCATCCAAAGACCAAAAAAAATTTGGGCCGGGCTCCAACATAGGTGTGGCCCGCCGGCCCATTTCCAACCCTATAGCTGACTAGGGGCTGGAGAGAGTATTTTACTGACAATTATTTTCGCCGTCACCAAGGAAGGGCTAGATAAACAGGGAAAAAGCAAATATTTGAGGGATGGAAGTTATTTCTGATTTTGGTCATGCATAAGCCTTATTGTTTGTTGATATTTGTATGGTGGTGAGGATATTTTGCTCCATTTGGACGTCGGCATCTTGGTTGAACCATAGACCTTATGTTCTATATTTTGTCTTATCTGTCTCAATGATTGTGATTTATCACAAACAATATTACAATCCATAAAAATCCAATTGAACAAAGCTTAGGTTTGAGAAGAAAGACAACCAGCAATCTATGTACTGCCGGTTGAAATGCATATGTAACTTAAATTTTGGCAGTTCTTACTGAAAGCAATAAACAATCTAATGACATTGCCACCAGTTCGCATGCACCTTAATAATCTTATGTTTTAACTTCTCTTCTTTTACACATGTGATAGCTTCGCTTACACCCTATCACATGTGAAGCAGAAAAGGTGGATATCATCATAAAATTGCAATCCTGAGATGGGCACGTTGAGAATAAAAAAGCATCCAGGATAAGACAAACAAAATAGGAAAAATCACTTCAAAAAGTTTAGGCAAAAGGATCTCTTACGTCTAGGTGTTGCATTGGTTTTATCGGTTACAAGGTCATAACAGGAGGAGGTGGTACATGAAGGCTTCTCCTAAGCACCTGCAACGCCTGAGCAAGAGGAAGTAAATAATAGGCACGTGAATCTTGGCTTGAGAAATCAATATTTTGGAGAGTTAAAATCCCATGGACTTCAATTGCTTTGTAATTATGATGTTGGTAGAGCAGCGCTCCCTCCAAGTGCGATGAGGGCCGCTGCCCTAGCTATGGAACTTTTTTTTTAATGGCTTTGTAATTGGTGCACTTGATATGTGCCATTATTTTGATGAAGTACTTAAAGCGCTATTTTCTCCCTTCCAACCAAAAAAAAGGGGGGATAAAAAAAACTATTGAAGCACCAACAACTTGGAAACTTAATCGAATGTAGGTTTCTCTCATGGCCTGACAGCAAGCAGTCCCTTCCCATATTTCATATATGGGAAAGAATCAACTCCTAGACCAGACGGTCTGTTTAGCACCGGAACCATATTCGAAGTATGGCTTCGGTTCAGTTCTTTTTAGGATTTAGAAATAAGTGAGGAAGACTGGAAGATGACGTTCAATGCACTTAGGAGAATAATCTAAAAGAGGAGAAGAGGTTAAGACACCTCCCATCATCTTTACGTACTATCTCGTGTAGCATGCTCTCTCCCTCCTCTTTTTCTTTTCTTTTTTTTGGATAATGTGAGGCCAATAAGCAAATTATCTCTATTTGATAATAAAACAATATTTGCTTGCTGCACCCTAGCATAATTTAAGAGCCCTCTCAGATGTTCTTAGGGTGGCACTTCCTTAAGCAGAATACCGTAGAATAGGTAGCATACTGTATTAAGAAAAGAAACAGAAAATTAGTTTTGCTTCTCTACTTGGATATTTTTTGTCCGTCCTCGTAAAGCCATGGGCCCATCAGACGCACTACACCCAGATCCCAGTTTTCGGTTAGGTGGTGAAGCAGTTTCTATTTTCTAATACATACCAATGCGTCCCTCTAAACGTCTTGAAGACGTCTATTTCAGCACCTTGGCCTTCTCTTTCAAAGCAGATGCAGTCTCATCACTGCCGTCCGTTCTTATCCGGAATTTCTTTTATTTCTTATCCGGAATGTTTTCAAAATGCAGAAGGATAAGGGAAGAGGAGCAGGGATGCAACACAAACCTGATCCTGCGATGCATCGTACCGCGGCAGGGGTCGTTTCGCCTTCTTCCTGTCGTGAGTTGTGGCTGCCAGGTCCCCAGATTCTGATACAAGGGAACAGCATACCCCAAACTAGATAAGGCAAAAGGTTCCTTCCAATATAATATTAAAATATCAAAAAAGATGACTACGACTGGCCTTTGCTTTCTTTTCTTTTTTTTTTTTTTTCCCGATCGATTTCTAATTATACACACTCTCTCTCAGTCTCTCTCTAACTATACAGCGGGTGAGGTACGTTAAAAACTAAGGGCATATATCAAATCAGTAGCATAGTTTTTTGGATTCGTATCGCGATCCTACCGCAATTCACTTCCCAAATCCGAACAACTCCCATTTTACCCCTAAAGCGCGGGTGGTATCACCTTCCTTTTCCTATTAAAAAAATAAAAACTTTTCCTAAAAGCGAAAGCCTGGCAACGTACGCAAAAATATCTGAGGCTGTTTTCGTAATTATCCTTACTTTCCTTGTTCGGATCGATCACCGCTGTCCACCGGAGGGATAGCGACGCGACCCAGTAAAGTATCCCGTCACTCCCCCCTGTCCTCAACGCAGTACGAAAGCACCACACTCTAGACGGAGGAGGAGGAAGCGGTGATGGGATCCATTCGAAGCCATCAAAGGTCACAAAACTCAAAAAGAGAGTTGGGGTGGGATCCGAGGCCCTACCTGGCTCCTTCTCCGCATCCACCGATCGCATCGGCCGGCCGGTGCCGGAGCTCCGGCGTGGGCCATGGAAGTCGCGTGTGGACTCGGTGGCGCTGTCGGGGAGGTAGCGGTCGAGCGGGAGATGGTGGCGGCGGCGGCGGCAATTACAAGCGGTAGAGCAAGACGCTTGGAAGTCGGCGCCGGCGAGCATGCGGCGGACGAATGACTCCTCCATCCAGTTGAGGAAGGAAGAGTGGCGCTCCTCCGTCCAGGGACCGCCATCGCCAGAGCCGTCGTCCATCATCGCCTGGAGGTCCATCGATCCGACGATGGAGAACTGCGGAACTCGGGAAGGTCTCAACGTTGGCGGTACTGATAATTATGACGAGCCGATGGTGTCCAGTGGGAGGAAAAAATCTGGGATTCTTTCGCCACGTGTCCTGCAGATTTTTTTTATTCCGCCCATTGTAACATGGGGCCAAAGTTTTGCCGCTTGACCTGATGAACGACCGCGTATCTGTTTGATACGCGGGGCAAATAGGTTCACAACCATTTTGGACCCTGACTATGTGACCCTTCATTTAGTAGGTCTGGGCCAGAATGAATCTCACTTGGGTTGGATTGAGTATTCTTTTGGGTCGCTTTGGGTCAGGCGCAGGTCTATGTTTCCAAAGGCTAAGACTCTGATTTCCTTATCATGGCAAGATCCAATTCCTTCAGATCCTCATCTAATATGATGCAAAGAGAGATCCTAATTGGGGCCCACAGCCAACCGAGGGGGTTTGAGTTGCATCTTTGGTGCCGAAGAGTGATTGATCTTCTTAGGACCTCGACCATTCGATCGCATTTCGCAGTTGATGTCATGCTTTGAAAGTGGTGCGATCTAACAATTGAGGTTGCAAAAAAAAGGCCAATCATTCTTTCATGTCAAAGGTATACAACCTGAACCCATCCAAAAGACAATTATGTGTGGGTGAACTTTTGGGCCCCCTAATTAGAAGCCATCATGTCCCTATATCTCTTGTATTGTGGCTATAATTGCATGTCTCAGAACCGATTTGCAAATTAAATGTATCACACACGCTGAGGTTTAGCTTTCATTTTATGGCTATGAAAACCAGCTTACTGTGGCCCAAAATTGATTTGCTTTCGACACCGAATATTGTAATCCCTACAAGGACATCACTCGGTTTGTCATTAAGATGTTGTGTGCTCCCCAAGAAAGGAATTTAAGATGGTGTCCCATGGCTCAGAAAAACTGATGTTTATGTTCCTTGGTGCCTTGAGTTTTTTTTATTTTCAGGCATCTTTCCGGGAGATCCGAGCCTAATCATCTAGCCATTCTGAGTAACAAAGTCGTCACCAAGGGACATAGGCACGCTACTCATCTGTGCAACCTGAACTTGATCACACAGTTGATAGATCAAGCTCCTCTGGCCAATCATATGGTTTTTTGCCTTTCCAAAAGTTTGGATGCCTGAAATGTTACCAACCACAAGCTACGACCCAAAACTCACAGAGATTGGAATGTTGAGATGCCGCGTTTCCATTACAAGTCGTTCTTGATCCACGCACTGCTGGTTTGGACTCTGAAAGGTAGAAAAGAAAGGCCCAAGCCCATCTTTCGACAGTAGTTCTGACACTACTGCAACAAAAATTCACAAACCAAAATTCTGGAATTGATTTTCTTCTTCTTTTAACTTTTCCTTATGTCGAGGAATAATAATCTCGTATCAAATAGGTTAAGAGCTATTGTGGTTTTTATATACTCTTGGGTTCATCCCTCTAAATATCTCGATCTTTAAATAGGATGTTAACATGGCATTACATGCTTTTACACGTGAGAATGGGGTGCTGAGAAATAATAGTTCTATATCAGATATGTTAAAAATTCTTGTAGGCTTATATTCTTTTGAGCTCATCCATCTAAATATCTGAATTTTTAAATATAAAATTAATATTTTAAAATTAAATTACCTTGATAAATTGACAAGCCTTTTATCCATCATCTTCATAAAAACAGTGGTTCTATCTCTTAGGCTTTACACATGAGAATGGGTGTTGAGGAATAATGGTCCTATATCAAATAAGTTAAAAAACTCTTATGATACTTATATACTCTTTGACTCATCTATCTAAACATCTAAATTTTCACTTTAGAATTGGATTGCCTTGATAACTTGTCTAGCCTTTTGTCCATCATCTTTGTAAAGGCAGTGGATTCCATCTCCTAAGCTAGATAGGTTGTTAAAACCTTACTTAGGCTCTACACGTGAAAAGGAATGTTGAGGAATAATGGTCCTAGATCGGATAGATTAAGAATCTTATGGTGCTTATGTACTCTTGGACTCATTTATCTAAATATTTGTGTTTTCAGAAAGGACGTTAACACCTTATATTTGAATTGACTTTGACAAGTCCATTCACGTCTTCGTAAAGACAATATTGTGCAAACTAGATTGCCCTCCTAGCTGCACAAAAAGATGAAAAAAATACTAAGTGGATATATCAATCACAGTAGACCATCTATTCTCTAACTGCATCCTCTTCTCTTCTATTTGGAAAGTTACCTGCTTTGCGAACTTCTTCGTATGAGTTGGAGAATGAGAAAGTTTTCAAGATGAACACAATTTGTGATACATATGCTACTTGCTATAACAGCTTGGTCATGCTGGAAGGAAAGGAACGCGTGAATTTTTCTTCGGAAGAGCTCTTCGGCGACATTGGTTGCAGTTGAAGGACTTCAACACTTCAACGACTGGTCAGCCATTTGCTACTCCAACACATTACCTTCCTTTGCTAGATTCTGATCAAAGATTGGAAACCTTCCAAATCTGCCATCAACTAACTCATGAAGGAATTCAGATTCTTCATCTCTGGCTCGAATTCATTTGTTGAACAACACAGAAAAACATAGAAGTGAAAGACATTCAGCAGTGTTTTTATTAAGTCGGTGACTAGTTAGCTACTTGCTATCTCTAAAACTTCTTTGTAACAACCTCATTATTGTCTCCCTTCTTTTACGATTAGTGTTTTATCTGATGATTAGTAATTTATCCTTGCTAACCAGCACTGTAAATTTTACTTTCTTATTTAATAAAAAACGGGTGGCAGCTTTGTTGCCTCCTTAATTATCAAAAAAAAATCCTAGCAGCACTAATCGTTGCTCATCAAAGGTATTGATGCTTGATGTCACAGCCTCCTCATCAATCGTGCAGATCTCATCATTGGAGTATTACTCGAAAGGGAGAGAGAGCCCAATAGCTTAGTTGTATGACCTACCTTGACTAATTTTTTGCGCACCACGTATAGTGTAGCAAATTTGACGTGGAGGGCACCATCCAATTATATTGGACCATATAACATAATTAATAATGAAATAGCATTTCAGGCCGCTTAACTTTTTTCGATCAGATTTTACTGACGAATATGCCTTTTCTTCATAAAACAAAGAAAGAACAGTATTATTACTTTCTGATGCCTTATATGATTTCGTATGGATATATATGATATCATAAATAATATATATAATTTTTTATATTTTTATGATATCTTAAATAATATATATGACTTCCTAATATCTTGTATGATTTTTTATGAATATATATGACATCCTGAATAATATATATAACTTTCTAATACCTTATATAACTTCTTACGAATATATATGACATCCTAAATAATATATATGACTTCCTATGAATATATATAATATCCTGAACAAGATATACAGTTTTTTAATGTCTTATATGACTTTCTGTCACTATATGTGATATTTTTAATAATATATATGACTTTCTATGAATATATATAAGGTATCAGGAAGTCATATATATTGTTCAGGATATTATATATATTGACAGGATATATAACAGAAAGTTATATAAGATATCAGAAAGCTATATATATTATTCAGAATGTCATATATATTCACAAAAAGTCATATAAGACATTAGAAAGCCATATATAATGTTTAGAATGTCATATATATTGTTCAAAATATCATATATATTAACAAAAGTCATATAAGGCATTAGAAAGCTATTATATTATTCAAAATATTATATATATTCATAAAAAGTCATATATATTATTTAAAATATCTTATATATATTCATAAAAAATTATACAAGATATCAGAAAATCATATACATTATTCAGGATGTCATAAAAATATAGAAAGTCATATATATTATTCAGAATATCATATATATTCACAAAAATTATAGAAGGCATTAAAAATAATAATAAATTTTTTTATTCTATAAAAGAAGGATATTTTCATCACTGAAAATTAGAAGAAAAAAAATTTGAGCAGTATTTAATGTCTATCACATTATTAAATGCGCTATGTGCTTTAATGTAATTGGACGATGCACTCCACATCAATTTTATTGTACCACATGTGGTGCACAATGACTTTCTTGACCAATTTTATATCTTTTTTTTTTTTGTGAATTACCTATATTATATCTTTTGGACAAGTGTTTATAAGTGCAGCCTACAACCTTGATAAGAAGCATAGGTATATTAGGGTTAGCAGAATTTGAGGTCTATCAATTTGTTTTTTTTTTTTTGGGTATCAAAATGAAGCAGAACTTCATTAATGGGAGGAGTCCACACAAATTACATGTCTTGCGGATGCAAAACAATATAGGGATGAACCTGATACAATTTACCAATGATATTACAAAAATATGATATGTGGCAACAGAACCAAAACATATACTTAATAGCCAGTTTCTAGGAGTAATAATAGCCTGCCAACCCTTTGTTCCCAAATGGCAAAGCGGCAGATGTCTTCTCCTTGCGATAGACAACATAACTCCGAAAATTTTGATATATAGCTGAATCTTATGCCTATAGCAAGTGAAGGTTCCCTAGTTAGATAGGAAATATTTCATTATCCCCAGAAACCAAAAATCACAATATACAGTATGGTGGGTAGGTAAAACTTGGTGCATAAGGCCTTTGAAAAGAAATTCACTAATAAAAACAAGCACCCAAAGAACAAAATCTACTATAATAAGCTCTAGTAAGTAGTTAGAAAGGCCATAATACCGTTCCATTAGTCTAAGAACTATTATTGAGTCGGACATATTATAAACCTCCATAAAGATGCATGAAAACATTGATTTAGAGCCATAAGCCCCTAGTGATTATCCAAAATTGTGTACAGATCCATACAAATGGATGCATGTGCTGCTGAAATGTGTTGAAGATAGAAACTGTGTTGGTGATTGTTGCGGCTTGTTTTTCATTGACATCGAAAAATTAAGAAGCACAACGCTGGAGCAACCTGCAAAAAAATTTGGACTGGAGGATTGTGCTCCGACGAAGATCCTCCAACGCTCAAGTAAGAACATACAAACAAAGAAGTAGAGTTTTAGCTCTCTGAGATGGATTACTCACCTGGATCCTCGAGATTTGAGTATTTATGGAGAAGACGACTGTATAACCATTTTTGATAGACAGATTGGCCGAATCTGACACAGTTATTTGGTTGTGATTCTTAGGATCAGACAGTTACGCCTAAAATGATTCTCAGGATCAATAGTTACATCCAAATAGTATTGACAGCTATGACTAGGTAATATTGACAGCTACGGCCAGTTGGCACCTGCTCCTTGAATCTACATTCGATCAACTTGCTTCTGAGGAGAGATCAGAGATTGTAGCATGCCGACTAGGAGTTGGAACTGATAATTTTTCGATCAAAAATCGAATCAAATCTTTTTCGTCCAAAGATTCGGATCAAGAACATGCCGACGAGAGATCGGATGGAATAGCCTCTGATCAGAGGTCGGGACAGATATTTGCCGATCAGAGGTCGGACGAACCGTAACAATTAAGCCGCTTGAAGGGTGTCGATATAGATCCGATGGGTCATAATGGGCTTGAATCTTTATACATCATCAATTTATTCTAAATTATTCCTAACAGATATCCCCCTAATCCCTAGTCTGAGCTCTGATCGGGCTATGGGAGTATTTATCTTGGCATTTTGAATAGCCAGAGATGTAAAAAGCTGTTTTTAAACCAAATATTTGTGCATAATTTTTCAGATGAAAAAGTTATCGAACTAATGATGAAATTTTTGAAATCTGCATAGATGCCACTCTTCTCTACTAAGATGCATTAAATGTGGAGACCATCGGCCAGGTTGAGCTAATGATGGCTTGACGCTTGGTTCGTTTCAGAAATTCATACCGACTTGACGTCCTCTAAGAGATGTGCATCTTTCTATTTAAAGAGGCGGCTTTCTTTGTTTTATTTTTCCTTCTACTGATTCTGGTAAAAACTTTTCTCCTTTTACCATTTTTCTTACTTCAAAGCTTTCACAGACAGATTTTCTTCTTTCTTCACCATGTGAAGAGCTCTCGGAAGATAGTTTTTTTTTTTTATTTCTTACTCGAAGATAAGTCCCTCTTACCTTCTTCTTGATTTTTTTCTTCCTTTCATTTTTCCTTAGGTTTCTGTTTCTATGGCGGGTTCTGAAAATTCTATGAGCGAGAGCTCCATGCGAAAGAAAGTGAAGGATCTAAAAAATCCTAGGTCTAAAACCAATTCTTCGATCGAACCTGAAGAGATCCAAACCAAATTGACCTTGGGTGACTTAAAGTTGCTCCGAACCCAATACTATATTTCGGATAGGTTCCATCTTGAACTTCCTGATTTTAATGCTCCAATCCACAGTCTACCTCCAGGTCGATTAGCAGTGTATGAGAAAAACCTTCGGGCAGATGTTAGATTTCTTATTTTTTTCTTTATCTTTGAGCTTTTTAAGTTTTATGGAATTGCTTTCTGTATTGTATCTCCAAACTCCTTTAGATACATCATAGGATTTCTTGTACTTTGCTCTCGGACGAAAGTCCAACCGTCAATTCCCCTTTTTCGAGCTCTATTCACATTAAAAAAACACCGATGTGCCGACTGATTGTATGTTTCCTCCCAAAGGGATGTCTCTTCTCTGGTCTCTGGCACTCCTTCGTCCATTTTCATTGATGGAAGGATCGTTTCTTTTTTATTTCTTGTACTTTGATAGATGACTGGGGGCTTCCAGACTGGAGTTGGATCGAAGCTTCATCTTTAAAGCCCGTAGAGTTAAGTACTGAGAAAAAGAAAGGGCTTAGGATCTCCTGGATCGCAATACTTTTCATCTGGATGAGCTTTTACTTAATGAATCTCTTTTCTCGATAGAATTTTTTTCTAGCGACCCAGGAGTGAGTGGGGTCATTCATGCTTTTTTTCCTCCTTTTATATATATATATATATAGCTCTCTAACCCAACGTTTGTTGAACAATTATAAAAATGAAACTCTCAGTAAAGGATATTGTGAAATTGAAGGTCTCTTCTGTAGAGGAGAAAAACTCAGGCCATCGGGATCGAGAGGAAGAAAAAGCCAAAATCTATTGAACTTAGCTAAGAGCCTACCATTGTCGACCAAGTGCTTTCTTTTGAGATCGGAGTAATTTTGACGATATCTGTACTTACTCTAACCCTAACTATCGACTCTCAAGAAGAAATCATCGAGCGACCTCAGCCTTCCAAGACCTCTACTCGGATCGAATCTTCTAAGGAGGCTGACGATGATGAGGCTCTTCCCAACGATATTTCAGAGGATCTATTTTTTCAAGACTGGAAGGCTATTCAAAAAACTATCGAGAACTCTGTAAATCCAGTGGAGTTGGAGCAGATGGACAGGATGAACGTTTTCAGTCTGAAAAAACTATCTTTGACCATAAGTCACCAGGTATAGCATTTATCCTATCACCCCTCCTCCCTTTTAGTCATCATATTTCTCTAACTCAATCGATTTGAGATGCAACTGCTCCATGTTCTTATCAATCTATCGGACCGCTCGATCAGAAAGGCACAGACATGAGAGACCAAGAAGAAAGCTGAGGCAGACGTCTAGATAACTTGGATAAAAATTAAAGAACTAGAGGCTGAGATCAAGAATCTCTAGGGGACCCTCGGGCAGGTGGAGTCTGATCTTGCCCTCACTTTGGAGAGGGAGAAAGAGGTAGAGAGAAGGATCGAAGAGCGCATTCAAGATGCTAAGTGCTCTTCAGTCATGAAATTCAAGGCATCACCTATTTTCACTGGGGAGATGGCTCGAGCAGTGGAGGCATTTAAGGCATCTGAAGAATATCGCAACAGTCATGTGATTTTTAGCGAAAAAATTTTTTATCAAGCTCACAAAGAAGGTTGGGTCGACTATCGAAAGTCAATAGAGGAGGAGCATCTAGAGCCTGATCTCGTCTTCCTGGACTATGAAATAAAGAGGATGAGGAAGTTCATATTGTCTCCGAACTTTTTGTTTCTGAGGAGAAGAACGTTGCTGAGCCACTCTCCTCTTCAGCTACTGATGTAGGTCTCTCAGAGCCTCCTTGGGATACAACTCCCCAAGAGAAGATCGGAGATTGAATGCTTGTACTTTTTGCCCCTTTCTCTTTTTTTATCTCTGTAAGAAATTTTATTTAATGAAATAAAATTATGAGCTTTTTGAATTTATCGCTTTCAATTGTTTGCATAGTTGGTAAATGATGCTTGCGACGTCGGCCCGGTAGCTGCTGCTCCTTTACTGGCCACTTCTCTTTCTTCGGTGATGACGGTTAACATTAAAGCTTATATCAAGAGCTTGGAGGAGAAACTTAAATTCTTCGAAGGAGACGCCGCCAATCGAGAAGAGAGACTTCAAAAGGTTCAAAAAAAACTTGACGAGACCGCGAAAGAAGTCAATAGACTTCAACAAGAAGTTCGACGAGGAGTTGTAGCACACAGCGTCGAGAAGGCACAATTAATCGAAGAGATACAGAAAATATTCGACGTAGTAAGAAAGAAGTCCTTGGGCATGATGGCGAAATTGACTGTATATCGCCGTCAGCTTGACTCTATCCATAAAAAAATCCATGCCTTGGAGTCCCTGATCAAGTGTAGGAAATTTGGATGGGCGAGGTCCGTGCAGACATGGCAATTTCAAGATGAACTCCATAATGTCAGAGAGAAAATTTTGAAGTTGCAAAGGGCGTTGAATGGCAAGAAGATCGTCGTCGCTCGCAAGGACGTACAACAGTGAGGCATCCAAGTGATTGCTCCTATTGCCAACGTCGGCTGAAAAGAGCTTCTTTCAGTCTCCAATAATGAAAGATTTTGGTTGAGAGAGCAAAGAGAGAAAATTTGAAGTTGCAAAGGCGTTGAATGGCAAGAAGATCGTCGTCGCTCGCAAGGACGTACAACAGTGAGGCATCCAAGTGATTGCTCCCATTGCCAACGTCGGCTGAAAAGAGCTTCTTTCAGTCTCCATAATGAAAGATTTTGGTTGAGAGAGCAAGGACCAGAAGTTCGATCTCTGACAAAAGGAGAATGAGCTTCTTCTTCCCAATCTCATGAGCAGCTAATCGACAGTTCTCAGTCGACGATCCATACGACCTTTGTTGTCGGATGTCATTCCGACTACAGCTTCTGTCGGAATATAATTCAAATTTTGTATCCATAACTTGATCTGTCCGAGCTGCCTAATCTTGAGATAGACATAGAAGACGCTTTGATGCAACTACACAAAAAGTGAGGGAATACTTACATATTTTCTGAATTCATGATTCTCCACAGAGTGCGGTGCGTCGAAGAGGTGCAACCAACTGACGATGCCTCACCAGCTGAATACCTAACTTTTTCTTTTCTTCACTTTGTCTTTTCTCCATCTTGTAATGTCAGACAGAGCTGACCAGACTTGTAAACACTTCTTGTTGGAATAAACTTATAACTTTTCCAACCATGCGTTCATGTGTGTGTGTGTGTGTATATATTATTATATTTTTTTATGTTGTTATTTTCTGAATCATACTAACTCCACATGATCACCGTAAAATGTAAAAGCTTTAACATCTTGAGATCGATCAAAGATCGAGTTCAAATATAAGCCGGTCAAAGACTTTTAACATCTCAAGATCGATCAAAGGCTGAGTTTCAATATAAGCTGATAAAAAATTTAACATCTCGAGATCGATCAAAAGCCGAATTTCAATATAAGCCGATCAAAGACTTTTAACATCTCGAGGTCGATCAAAGGTCGAGTTCAGATATAAACCGATCCAAGACTTTAACATTTCGAGATCGATCAAAGGTCGAGTTTCAATATAAGTCGATCAAAGATTTTTAACATCTCGAGATTGATCAAAGTCGAGTTTCAATATAAGCCGACCAAAAATTTTTAACATCCCGAGGTGGATCAAAGGTCGAGTTTCAATATAAATCGATCAAATACTTTTAGTACCTCGAGGTCGATCAAAATTCGAGTTCAGATATAAGTCGATTAAAGACTTTTAACATCTCGAGGCCGATCAAAGTCGAGTTTCAATATAAGCTGATCAAAAGCTTTTAACATCTCGAAATCGATCAAAGATCGAATTCTAATATAAGCCAATCAAAGACTTTTAATATTTCTAAGCTGATCAAAGGTCGAGTTCAGATATAAGCCAATCAAAAGCTTTTAACATCTTGAGATCGATCAAAGATCGAGTTTCAATAAGTCGATCAAAGATTTTTAATATCTCTAGACCGATCAAAGATCGAGTTCAAATATAAGTCGATCAAAAATTTTAATATCTCGAGGTTGATCAAAGACTAAGTTTCAATATAAGTCGATCAATGACTTTTAACATCTCGAGGCCGATCAAAGATCAAGTTTAGATATAAGTCGATCAAAGACTTTTAACATCTCGAGATCAATCAAAGATCGAGTTTCAATATAAGCCGATCAAAAGTTTTTAACATCTTAAAATCGATCAAAGATCGAGTTCAGATATAAGCCGATTAAATATTTTTAACATTTTGAGGCCGATCAATGGTCGAGTTTCAATATTACTCGTACTTATATGTGGAAGGACCGATGTTGATAAATTAGAGGTTCATTCATATATATACTTCAGTAAAATTATAATATCATTGATAATACATGCAGAGGTTAGCTGAGTTTCATGATTTTTAAAGTAGAATTCCATCAAGCTATTTCAGTTTATAAGTTTCGGAGCGTACCATCTCATTCACTTGATAAAAGCCTTCCCAATTAGGCGATAGTTTTTTTCACTCCGTAGGCTATGAGATTTTGATGCGCCGTAGCACCAGATCACTAACTCGAAATTCCTTAGCCTTGACTCCAAAATTATAGTATTTGACCACCCTTTGTTGGTAGGATGCCATCCGCATGGCAGCTCGTTCCCTACTCTCCTCAACCAGATCAAGATTGGTTCGCAACCATTCAGAGTTGGTATCCTCGCTGTACTCTTCAACTTTAAAGGAAGGAAGCCCGATCTCAACTGATATAACTGCTTCGATTCTGAATGCAAGGTAAATGAAGTTTCTTCAGTCAAAATTTTCTGAGTTGTTCGATATACCCACAACACATGATACAGCTTGTCCATCCAGAACCCTCCAGTCCGATTAAGTCTAGATTTTAGACCTTGTAAGAGAGTCCTGTTCGTTACTTCAGCCTCTCTATTTGCCTGTGGGTGTCCCACTGAGGTGAAACATTATTCAATTTCAAGATCTTCACATAATTCTCAGAGTCAGGAGCCGCTGATTTGCCTGCCATTATCAATTACCAGCACCTTCGAGAGACCATAGTGGCAAATAATGGTTTTCAGATGAATCTTTAACTCTAGCCTCTGTTATTCAGACTAGGGGCTTGGCCTCCACCTACTTTATGAAATAATCAATGACCATCAGGAGAAATTTGCGTTGACCTGAGGCTTAAGAAAAGAGACCCAGGATGTCCATTCCCTACTGAGTGAAAGGCCATGGAGCAGCAATAGAAGTAAGGGGCACCGCTGGTTGATGTCGAACATTGAAAATCCTCTGGTAGCGATCACACCTTTTGACAAAATCAAAAGCATCCTTTTGCATTGAAGACCAATAATAGTCTTGTCGGAGGATTTTGTAAGAAAGAGTCTTTGCGCCTAAATGATTTTCATAAATCTCTTCGTGGACCTCTCTTAGTACATAGTCTGCTTCGAACGATCGCAGACATCTCAGAAGTGAGAGAGAGAAGGATCATTATATAATTTGTCATCATGAAGTACATAGTGGGCAGCCTACTTGTAGATTTTTTGAGCATCCTGACTGTCAGGTGGTAATTCACCCGATCTGAGGTACTTCAACAAGAGATCAATCCAGCAAGGCTCTTCTTTAATCTGCTCTTCTTTAATCTGCTGAACAGCAAAAGATTTTTCCAGACTTGAGTTTTTCAATATCTCAATGTAAGTTTTTTTTTAAATTTGGATGGTAGAGAGGCTGCTAGCTTTGATAGCGCATCCATCCGTGTATTTTGTATCTGAGGTACCTGTTGGATATCAAAGCTCAAAAATGGTGTAGTTAGTTCTTTTATCTTTTTGAGGTGCTTCTTCATGTTTTTCTCTCGAGCTTCATATTCACCCTTGACTTATCTTGTTACCAGTTGAGAGTCACTAAAGACCTTCAAGTGTTTAGTTCTCACATCCTTGGCAAGTCTAAACCCAATAATTAAAGCCTCATACTCTACTTCATTGTTGGTGGCTGAAAATTCAAACCGTAGAGCATACTCTGCCACATCACCTTCCAGCCTGGTTAAGATGATCCTGGCTCCTAATCCTGATGAATTGGAAGATCTATCTACTTGAAGAATTCACTGATCTTCAAGATCATGGCTCATATTTATTTGTTCCTTTAGCATCATTGAGCTACTCTCTGTAGCCTCTGAGTCCTCCTCATCAGGGATAGTGCACTCAATGATGAAATCCGTCAAGATCTGAGCTTTGATTGAAGGCCTTGGGCAGAACTTAATATCAAACTCAGAGAGTTGTAAGGCCCATTTTGCAATACATTCTGACATATCCGGACAATGGAGGACTGCCTTGATCAGCTGATCTATGAGCAGCACTATTGTATGAGCTTGAAAGTAGGGTCGGAGCTTCTTTACCGTGACGATCAGAGCAAATATTAATTTTTTCAACTTTATGTACCTGGTCTCAGTATCCTAAAGGATTTTACTTGAGTAATACACTGATTTTTGGATTCATCCTTCTTTTTAAATAAGAATCGAACTAAGTACTGATGGAGATACGATAAGATAGAGTAACAATTCTTCTCCAAGTTGAGGCTTTGTAAGCTAGGATGTCGAGCTAAGGTATTGCTTCAACTCCTCAAATACTTTCTGATACTCAATTGTCCATTAAAAGTTTCTCGACTGTTTGAAGGTTTGGAAAAAAGATAAACATCTCTCAACAGATCTGGAGATGAAACGATTGAGTGAGACGATCCTTCCGATGAGGTGCTGGACTTCTTTTACATTTTTTGATAGGGACATCTGCAGAATCGTCTTAATCTTCTTTGGATTCACCTCGATTCCTCATCAGGAGATCATGAATTCAAAAAATTTTCAGAACTAACTTTGAAGGCACATTTTATAGGATTTAACCGCATCTGAAATCGACGTAAGGTGTCGAAGGTTTCTTGGAGGTCGTCTATGTGATCTGGGGTGGCTCAACTTTTTATCAATATATCATTCACATAAACCTCTATATTGCGATCAATTTAATTTTTGAATATCTTAATCACCAGTCGCTAATATATTGCTCCGATATTCTTTAGCCCAAAGAGCATCACCCTATAATAATAGAGCCCAAAGTCAGTAATAAAGATTATTTTTTTCTCATCCTCAAGTGCCATCCAGATTTAGTTATAACTGGAGAAGGCATTCATGAAGGTGAGAAGCTCGTGCCCAGAAGTGGCATCCACCAATTGACTATTCGAGGCAGAGGATAGCTGTCTTTGGGGCAGGCTTTATTCAGATCAGTAAAGTCGATGCACATGTGCCATTTTTCGTTCGCCTTCTTGACTAGCACCATGTTAGTGAGCCAGTCAGGATACATTGCTTCTCGGATGAAGCCAGCCTTGACCAACTTGTCCACCTCCTCAGCAATTGCTTTTTAACATTCTGGGGCAAAGCTTCTCTTCTTCTGCTTTATAGGGCGGAAGGTCGGATCCACTCTCAAATGATGAGTCATCACCTCTGGATCTATGCCAGGTATATCCACTGTCGTCCAAGCAAATAGATCCATATTTTTCTGCAAAAGAGCAGTTAGCCAAGCTTTGGTTACTTGATCTATGGATGATCCGATTCTTATAGTTTGATGGGGATTTTTTTTCCTCAGAAGGACCTCCACTAGATCCTCAGACGGTCGAGCATGCTCTCCGACCAGATCATCGCGAGTATCCAAACCTATTGGAAGTTTAGGTTGGGACGCCGTCGGCTGTTCTTCCGTCCGTAGCTTAGTAGCAAAACACTGTTGGACCATGGCCTGATTACCTCGGACTTACCCCACTCCAGCTTTTGTTGGAAACTTCATCATCAAGTGGTAGCTCGACACCACTGCCTTCAGTGCTCCTAGACCTGGTCGGCCAAGTATTGTATTGTAGGCTGACGGTAGGTTGAGCACAAGAAAATCAACATGGACAGTCATTTGTCTAGGTTTGGTTCTCAAGATAAGGGGCAGTCTGATAGTCCCCTTCAAATTATCAAACTTTCAAAAAAATCTTGGATCGGAGTACTGAATTTATTCAACTGTTCGGGAACAAACCCCATTGCAGTAAAAGCAGTAAAGTACAAAATATCAACAGAACTTTTATTATCGATGAAAACACGGTGTATATTGTAGTCAGTTATATTAGCAGTAATAACCACCGCATCATTGAGTGGAGTTTGTATACCTTCAACATCTTGTTCTGTGAAGATCATCGGCTCCTCGAGTCGAGCCCTCTTCGTCGCATGCGGTTCCACCGATCCAAATGACCCCCCAATTATCATATGAATTTTACCCCACATGGGTCGATCTTCTACTACCTCTTGCCCCTCCGCCCGCAGTTATGCTGATACTGGTTGAGGTTGAGGCTGAGGGGGCTGGTGCTGTCACTGCTGAAGTACGGAATGTCTCCACTGCTGCTGTCCAACTTTTGGAGGATATCGACATGGAGGACTTTGTCGTCGGATGAACCGATCCAGTCTCTTCTCTCGGATCAAACCTCAATTTTCTCTTTGTGCTGATAATAATCTTTAGTATCGTGACCGTGGTCATGATGATGGAGATAATACTTATCTGGATCACGGTGTCTCGAATTTGTCTGCATCTTAAGAGGCAAAGGCAGCTCGACTCGCAGTTCCATCAAAATCTCTCTCCTAGAGATATTCAAAGGAGTGAGATTGTCTAATCGCCTCAGAGGTGAATGATTTTTTCTCAGTAAAATATTTCTTCTCCTCGATGGAGATCTTGAACAGCGATGATTTTCACCACCTCGCTTGGGTGAGCGAGCCCCGCTCTACTTTTGATTCCCCACAGTTGGGGTTATTTGGACAGTTTCTTTCGTCAGAGAATCTTTCAATCGAGCGTATTTCTCTATCCGAGCCAGTATTTTTGAAAAATCTCGAGAAAAGATCTTCAACAGTAATTTTTTGAAGTCATCCATCAACAATCCATCCTTCAGAGTGGACATTGCAACCGAGTGATCTAGGTTGTGGATTTCTAACATAGCTCTATTGAACCGAGCTACATAAGATCGAATGGACTCGCCCTCCTTCTGTTTGATGGTATGGAGGTAGTTCGAGTACTTCTATTGTCACCGACTGGTGATGAAGTAGGTAGCAAAGACTTGGCTCAGCTATCGAAAAAAGTGAATAGAAGCCGACTTCAAATTGGAGTACCACTGTAGAACCATTCCCTTCAAAGTGGAGGAGAAGGCTCGGCATAGGATAGCATTGGAGGCTTCCTGAAGGAGCATGACTGCTCGAAAGCTGTTGATATGATCGATGAGGTTTGTGGTCCCATCGTAACTCTCCAGATAAGGAACCTTGAAGTTCGATGGGATAGATTCCTGGATGATGCTCACCACTTAAGATGGTTCAAAATTGAACCCGTCGAATGGGGCTGACGGGTTGTTACAAATCTACTGGATCTTCTAATTCATTTCTTGAAGTCTTTGCTCGACTTTCACATCTCGGTTGGTATGCACTTCCAAGCGTGGAGGAGATCATCAGTCGGGGGTTGAATAATGCCCCAAGGACTCGAAGACCGTCATCTTCTTGACTCTTGAGTATGATTCGCTGCCAGTCACTGAGTTTAATTTGCCGACTGTGGTGCCAGTGGAGGCTGGATCACTGTCTGAACGACAGTTGTTAATTATTGCACCTATTGAAAAAATAGGTTGAATTGCTCCATGATCATCACCGCAAATTGCTGCACCGGCACAGAAACTTTCACCGTCATCGAAAGTGTGGGAGCAGAGTGATTTATTTCTTTCTGCATCTGTCAGAAGGTAGAGGTGTTGGTTCATCGAGAAAAAGTCTGACGTAAAGCCATCTTTTTGAGTTTCTAACTTGTCTGTTTCTTTCTACAAGACCTAAGGTTCAAGCCCTTCCTCTATCTGTTGTGGCTTGTTTCTGGTTGACGTCAGAAAATTGAGAAGTACAATATTGGAGTAACCTGCAAAAAATTCAGATCGAAGAATTGTACTTCAATGAGGATCCTCTAATGCTCAAGTCAAAATGTGCAAACAAAGAAGCAAAGTTTTAGCTTTCTAAGATGGATTACTTATCTAGGTCCTCGAAGTTTGAGTATTTATAGAAGAGACGACTATGTAACCATTTTTGATAGACAGACTGGCCGAATCTGACGCAGTTATTTGGTTGTAATTCTCAGGATCAGGTGGTTATACCTGAAATAATTCTCAGAATCAGATGGTTACGTCCAAATAGTATTGACAGCTATGGTCAGGTAGTATTGACAACTACGGTCAGTTGGCGCTGCTTTTTGAATCTGCGTCCGATCAACCTGCTTTCGAAGAGAGATCAAAGAGTGTAGCATGCCAACTAGGAGTTGGAACTGATAGTTTTCTGTCCAAAGATCGGACCAAATCTTTTCCATCCAAAGATTCAGATCAAGAACATGCCGACAAAAAATCGAATAGAATAGCCTCCGATCGAGAGTCGGGATAGACATTTGCCGATCAAAGATCGGGCGAATCGCAATAATTAGGTCGCTTGAATGGCGTCGATATGGATCCGATAAGTCGCAATGGGCTTGAATCTTCATACATCACCGGTCCATTCCAAATCACTCCTAACAGTGATAAAACGAAGTAGATGTGAATGCATTAGTGAAAGCAATAACATGTATAGGCACATGTATAATGAAAACCATGAAGCTGTAGGAAAGTTCATAGCAAAAATTGCTGAACCTGCATAGGTGACATTAAGAGGCAGACAAGCCAAGGATATATAAGGGGGAACCAAAAGAAATAACCAGGCCATCCAGCAACTAAAGTCAACTCCACAGAAAATATTGGTATCAGGTCTGTTGCGGCCAATCGCCTCGTCGTCCGATCGCCGGGGGACGTGCACCTACAAAACGAGAAGTCCACACTGACCGGAGGCGGCTCCGGCGGGGACCCTCCGACGGTCAAGTCAGAGAGGTGACTGGGCAACAGTGAAATGAAGACAGAGAGCTCGATCGAGGGAGAGAGGGAGAGGAGCGAGCCTGTGATTTAGGAGTCGAGAAGTGGGGGGAGCGGATCCCTTGCACTGTTGCCTTCCCCGATTTATATAGTGGAGCACGGTATGGCGCCGTCATTAATGGCGCAGACAAGTGAGAAATTATCAACTCACTGTAGACTATCAGAGTCGCCGTGACAGTGTCATGTCGCCGTGGGGCTGTCAAATCGCTAGGGTTGACAATGTCCTCGGCGGGACAATGCCCCTAGATGGTCATGCCGCATGCGGCTGTCAGGACTGACAAGCTCTGGCGGCTGTACGGCGATCGGAGGAGTCGACCGACCCTAGGTCGGTGGCCAGCTGAGTGGCGTCGGATGGAGATTCGGGCCCCTTTGTTGGTCGGCGAGTCGGTGGGTCGGTCGGCGGTCGGAGTCGTCGGTCGGAGTCGGTCGGTCGGTCGGCCAGTCGGTCGGTCGGTCGGTCGGCCAGTCGGTCGGTCGGTCGGTCGGTCGGTCGGAGTCGTCCGTCGGGGTCGTCCGTCGGAGTCGTCGGTCGGAGTCGGTCGGTCGGTCGGCCAGTCAGTCGATCGGTCGGTCGGTCGGTCGGCCGGAGTCGTTCGTCGGAGTCGTAGATTCGGCGATCGGCAATCGAGCCATGTTGGTCGGGGCCTTTTGCCTTCAAAGGCTGAGGCCGTCGATTTTGGCGATCGGTGATCGAGCCGTTGATTCGACGATCGGCCATGTTGGTCGGGGCCTTTTGCCTTCAGAGGTCGAGGCCGTCGGTTCGGCGATCGATGATCGAACCGTTGATTCGGCGATCGGTGATCGAGCCGTTGATTCGACGATCGGCAATCGAGCCATGTTGGTCGGGGCCTTTTGCCTTCAAAGGCTGAGGCCGTCGATTTCTGTGATCGATGATCGAGCCATTGATTCGATGATCGACGATCGACCATGTTGGTCGGGGCCTTTTGCCTTCAGAGGTCGAGGCCGTCGGTTCGGCGATCGGTGATCGAGCCGTTGATTCGGCGATCGACGATCGACCGTGTTGGTCGGGGCCTTTTGCCTTCAAAGGCCGAGGCCGTCGTAGATTCTCCGCTCCTTCAATCTCTATCAGGATCTGCGCACGAAGAGCGGGGAGAGGGGTGTAGGAGTCATACCTGCGATGCGTCGGTCTCGGACTCCATTGTCGGGGCAAGACCCATCTATCGGTGGAGGGCCTGCTGGGTTCAGCATGGGCCCGACCTTTCTTCCATTTTTCTTTTCGGCCCGTGCCTTAAGTCAGACGCCGGTCGGAAGCTCCTTCGTCCGCGCGCATGTACTTGTACGCGCGCTCCAGCAGTTCGGCATATGTTCGGAGGAGGGTTTTGTCCAGGGAGTAGGTGAACCGGGATGTCCTTAGCCCCCGTTTCATGGCCGAGATGGCCATGTCTCCATTGAGGTCCCGGACCTCAAGCGTGGCCGCGTTGAATCGCGTCACGAAGTGTCGTAGAGTCTCATTTTCTCTCTGCTTGAGGGAGAAAAGACTGTCCGAGGTTCGTGGCGGCTTCCGACTGGTGCTGAAATGGACCACGAAGGAATGCTCGAGCTGCTCGAAGGAGTGGATACTTTTCGATCGAAGATCGGAGTACCAGGCCCTGGCAGCTTTGCGGAGTGTGGCGGGGAAGCCGATGCAAAAGAGAGCGTCGGTTGCCCCCTGAATCGTCATCAGAGCTTTGTAGCTTTTCAGATGGTCGATTGGGTCGGTGGAGCCGTCGTAAGACTCCACGTGCGGCATCTTGAACCGACTGGGGATCGGTTCGTCGAGGATGAGTCGGGAGAGAGGTTGGGCGGTCTGGAAATCGACGTCGTTTGAAGACTTCCGCCCGTCCACCTGCAGCTACGCGAGCCGATGGTCAATTTTCTCGAACCTGCGTTCGTAGTCGTCTGTCCGTTGGTGCTGGGAGACCCCAAGAGTGGAGTCTCCGGAAGATTTCGAGAGGGTGGCCGACGACGTGCGCGGTCGCTTCTCCTTCCTTGTCCGCTCCAACAGGGAAGGAGAGAGCTGCTGGGACTGTCGGTCATCGTGCCATGGCCGTCCCTCCTCCTCTCCGGGGGATCGCTGTTGAGGGCGCTCGCACGGAGGCGACGGGGACCGGCGCGGTCGTCGGCGGCTGCTCCGGGAGGGCATCGGACGGGCCGCCGGTTGTTGCTGGAGGCTTTTGACTGCGTCCGTCAGTACGGTCATCTGCCGTACGATGGCCGCGATCTGCGCCTCCGTGGTCACTGCGGGGCGTGGAGAGCTGGGCTCCACCGCGGATGGTGGCGGGGAGGCCTCTTTCCGACGGGAAGAGCGCCTCGCCGACCCGGTGACCCTCGATCATTGGGCTCTTGTCTTTGTCATGCTGTCTCCTTCTTGGCGCGCCAATCTGTTGTGGCCAATCGCCTCGTCGTCCGATCGCCGGGAAGCGTGCACCTGCAAAAATGAGAAGTCCACTCTGACCGGAGGCAGCTCCGATGGGGACCCTCCGACGGTCAAGTCAGAGAGGTGACTGGGCAACAGTGAAATGTAGACAGAGAGCTCGATCGAGAGAGAGAGAGGGAGAGAGGAGCGAGCCTGTGTTTTTGGGAGTCGAGAGGTGGGAGAGACGGAGCAGATCGATCCCCCTGCACTGTTGCCTTCCCCGGCTTATATAGTGGAGCACGGTATGACGCCGTCATTAATGGCGCGGACAAGTGAGGAACTGTCAACTCACTGTGGACTGTCAGAGTCACCGTGAAAGTGTCACGTCGCCGTGCGGCTGTCAAATCACCAGGGTTGACAATGCCCTCGGTGGGACGATGCCCCTAGGTAGCCGTGCCGTATGTCGCTGTCAGAGCTGACAAGGTCTGGCGGCTGTACGGCGGTTGGAGGAGCCGACCGACCCAAAGTCGGTGGCCAGCTGAGTGGTGTCGGGCCCCTCCGTTGGTCGGCGAGTCTTTCGTGAGTCGGCCATCGGACCTCTAGGTTTAGTCGGTCGGAAAAGGTACACCCGACACACCCTCAGTCGGTCGTGAGCCGATAATTAGCCGGTGATGGCATCCACCAGTCGGTCGGTCCGGCCGTCGGTTGGTCGGGGCAGAAGTCGGTCGGGCCGCCTGTCGGTCGGGCCGCCAGTCGGTCGGGCCGCCAGTCGGTCGGACCGCCAGTCGGTCGGGCCGCCAGTCGATCGGTCGGTGGGTATCCCCCAACAAGGTCCATATTTGGAGGCATGCTTAATGCATTGAACTTAGCCTGAGGGCAGCTATCAGTAGGGGTGAAAGGAATACACCCTTCTAAATAGACCCCATATGTATGACAAATTAAAGAAGGAAGAACAAAAGCATCACTAACAGAGATGAGCCCCATGACATCATTGTTCAATGAATAGCCTGGGGTCTATCATTTTGTTTGCTATTTTTTGTTTAGGATCTATTGGCCAACAGCTTTATCATTAATATTTAATTATTTTTAATTTGATTTTTGAATAAGTTATATATAGTAAGTATACAAAAAAGTGAGGTTGTGTGAAAAAGCATGTAATAAGTTATCAATGAAAAACTAACTGTCAAATAAAAAGGCCAGATATAAATCAAAAAATGGAAGTTACACCAAAAATCAAATTAAAATATGTCCCTTACTGTTCTACTCCTTCTGCCTAGCAACTAGAAAGCCTTTAAACAATCCCATCTATAAAACTCGAATATCTTGCTAAAATTATGTGAAGCACCGGTGGCCACTTGTTCAAACCATTCTGGCCATAGATGATTTAAAATCAGCCATGCTCCATCTCTCTTCTATTGAAAAAAAATCATTCAAAATGCCTAAAAATTACTATCCATTGTTCATATAATTTTAAGATAGTTTTAACAAGAAAAAAATAAAGTGCTAAAAGAAATAAAAGATTAAAAAAATCTTGTCTGAATCGAGATGTATGAAATACTGCTCTAGAAACATGATTGGTCCCCTATGTGCGGGTCTTCGACGATCTTGTCCCTAAGGTATAACGATCTAGCTCAGTTTCGATCCTCCTCCAACAAACACGATTGTTAGAAGGCTGATACAAAAGATTTCTTTCAGATGGCTAGAAGGAGTGAAAAAAGAGAGAAAAACAGTCTTTATCTCAAAAAAAATAGAAAGAGACAGCACATAAGGAGAGATTGGGAGTTTTTATTTTCATTGAAACAATCAGATCCAGAGCTTATTTATAGACTCTATCCAGATTACATATGAGGCACCATGATTTTGAAGAGATACGATGTTTCAAAAATATCATATTTCTTTAGAAACCAATATTCTCTTCCAAAGAATCATATCTCTTTGGAAAGAAGTATTTAAGTTAAAAATAGAATTTTAACATTTTTTAGATAATAAAAAATTAGGGATAAGAAAAATTAAAATTTTTTTTATTTTAAATAAAACTCCAACAATCCTCTGCAAATGATTTAAATTTTGAAATTATAAAGATGAATATTTATGCATCTTATACTATGCAATAGATGAGGTGTCCTCTAGACTTGAACCTCACTTAGTATTGATAATATCCATTCGAAGGAATCATAGTGGATTAGACCTTGAATTAGATTCTTTAACTCAATCTTCAACTTATCACGTATGGTATGGATCAAATGGATCTTTATACTGTCAGTGCCATTGAAAGGTATTGCGTTTAGTTCCTTGAGTTAGAGTTAGCCCAAACTCTTAGTCGCGACCTATATGACAATTCTCATATAGATAAAAGTCCTCCAAAAATATTTATGACCTAATACGCTATAGATTTTCTGTCTTAGACTCATTAAGAATATAACTCAACCTTTTTAATTTCAATTTATCACCGATAAAAGCACTCATCATAGGGATGGAAGAAGATACACCCTGAGAATAGGCTCTGGTACGATCATTCAATAAGCTTCGAATTTATCACATTGAATCTCATTCATGGAATCACCAACCATAGAGATTGGGTATCCACTCTCAATGACCACATTGTGGGCTTAAGCCCCATCCTCCTTGGTGATTCTAAGACTTCATTCCTAGACGAACCTTTGGTTGATGATCTGCCAAGTTTTTTTTAGACTTGATAAATTTTAAAAAAATAATATTACTCTTTCTGATTTATCTTATAAATTTATGATGAATCCAAATATACTGGTTCACCTTTTTATTAGTACTCTTTTGATTTATCGGTTCAATTACGGTATTATTATCATAATAGATTGATATATTTGAAACTGACTTAGATACTAAAAATAATGCAATAAATAACTATAATTAGAGCATAATTAAATATTATACTAAGAATATGATAAATAGAATAATTATATGATTTTGCACTTTTTTAAGACTGCAACAATATGAAATTTGAAAGAGTAACTAATAATTTGCATAGTTTTCGAAGCAATAAAAATTTTTGTACTATTTTTGAACTTATAAACAATTTTTGCACAGATTCTAAAGATACAAAAAATTTCACATAGATTTTAAAATTACAGAGAAATCTATATACAGAACTTAAAGAGTGCAAAAATTAATTAAAATAGAAATTAAGGTTGTAGAAAATTTTTTATGAATTTTATAGTAGCAAAATTTCTACACCTTATTTTTAAATCAATGAAAAAAATTCTAGATAGAATTTTAAATCTGCACAAATCTATAAAAAATTTCTACACCATTTTTAAAGTTGCAAAAAAAATCTATAAAGAATTTAGAACTACAAAAAAAATTTATATCATTTTTAAAAATTATAGAAAAATAATCTACACTATTTTCAAAGCAAATAAGTTTGTTAATAAATCTAAAATCTTAAAAAAATAATCTCTAAATAATAAATACTCAAATTTTTGATATTATACAATCAATTTAAAGTTAATTTTAAGCAACGAATAATATTTTTTAGTTTTATCAAGATCGCATTCTTAGATTGTTGAAATAAAAATCATTCAAAATGCCTAAAAATTACTATTCATCATCCATATGATTTTAAGATAGTTCTAACGAGAAAAAAATAAAGTACTAAAAGAAATAAAAGATTGAAAAAATCTTGCCTGAATCGAGGCGTATGAAACACTATCCTAAAAGCACGATCTGCCCCCTACGTGCGAATCTTCGACGATCCTGTCTCTAAAGTATAATGATCCAACTTAGTCTGATCCTCATCTAACAGGTATGATTGTGGGAGGCTACCAAAAGATTTCCTTCGGATGCCCAGAAGGAGTGAAAAAAGGGAGAAAGGTAGTCTCTATCTTAAAAAAAAATAGAAAGATAGAGAACACAAGAAAAGATTGAGAATTTTTATTTCTATTGAAATAGTCGGATGCAAAGCCTATTTATAGACTTTATCTGAATTACTGAGGAGACGTCATAGTTTCAAAGAGATACGATGTTTCAAAAATATCATATTTTTTTAAAAATCAATATTTTTTTTGAAAAGCTATATCTCTTCGAAAAGAAGCATTTAAGTTAAAAATAGTGTTTTAATTGAGAAAAATTTTAAATCTTTTTATTTTAAATAAAACTCCAACATCTTCTTTGATGCGTAGTCAAAAAATGTCTATTTTTTTTCCACAACCTCAATAGTCATAAAGATCAGTGCATTTTGAGTTGGTGGAGTGGGGATGCAACGATGGTAAAGGAGGTCCAAGAGATAATTGAGACTAGGAGTGGAATGTTCAAAGTTTCTAATGAGAAGGAGAGGGACCTAGGGAGGTGGATGGGAACAGGAATCGTATTTGACGCAAAGGGATGGGATAGGGGAGCATTTTGGAGACTTATTCTATGCCTCTGTATTGCACGCACCCAATGCAATTGGACTGCATCAAATCCCATAGCGGATAACACACCATGCTACCCTTTGTATTTCACCAATTTTTGATTGCACGCTATCCACTATGCATATTATCACGGACTCATCTCTTCGACGAGCAAACCCGTACGGCGCCCCGATGTCACCTGTATAAAGGAGCCAGCCAAAATGCACCCAGCAAGATGCACAGAAAAATACGAAAAAAAAGATATGGCAACACGCTCAGATATGGCACTGTAAGAACAGTATTTTCATTAATGAAATCAAAAGAATACAAGCCTATATAACCGCTACTCAGACTATAATTAGGGGCTCAGGAGGTAGGGGAGGCAACAATGGACATCGCAAGAATCCGTAAGGAAATCGATCTGCTGGATTATTCTCGTCCACCCTCCCAACACTATACAAGCAGGGCATCCACCCAAATCCCACCCCGGGGGTTCCAAATGATCGAGCAGCATTGCATTTTCATGGCTCGCCTTTGAAAGCCCCGACATGATGAAAACACCCCAAAACCCACCCAAAATATGGAAAAATGGTGTGGCGGTGGTTGTTCATGCAATCTAGTGACAAGGTATGTACAAGACTATGTCAGAGGCCATTGTCAAGCAAAAATGCAAAGAAAAAGACCCTGACAGACTCCCCCACTTGATCAGATCGACGTCCTCATCGATGTGCTCCTTCTGTATGCTTCGACCCGATCCTCCTCGTGCCGTAGCGAATCCTCCGATTTTCAGCTGGCTTCTGACTCAGAAAGTCCTCTCCACTTCACCAAGTATTGGATCTTTGCTGCACCGCTGGGTAAAACTTGAACTCTATCCGTCAGAATGATGTCGATCCATCTCTCCAAGGAGGTAGAAGTAGGGATTGAACGACTTGACATGTTCTTCGTGGGATCCACCTGATCGGTATGGTACGGCTTGAGGTAACTTCCATGGAATACAGGATGCACCTTGAACCATATGGAAAGTTGCAGTTGGTAGGATACATTTCCTACCCTTCCAATGATAGAAAATGGACCTTCATACTTGCAAACCAGTCCTTTATGCACTTTACGATAGAACTGGAGTTGAGCTGGTTGGAGCTTGACCAGCACCATGTCACCTTGCTTGAAGTCCAAAGGTCTCCTTCCCTTATCAGCCCACTTCTTCATCTTCTTAGCAGCCTTCTCAAGATATGCCCTTGCAATCTCCGTATTGCGATGCCACTCCTTGGCCAAATGATATGCAGACGGGCTGTTTCCTGTATACCCCACAACCACTATATGCAGAGTGGAGGGTTGCTGACCAGTGATGATTTTGAAAGGGCTCTTGCCCGATGCAGAGCTCCGCTGCAAGTTGTAAGAGAATTGGGCTATATCGAGCAACTTCACCCAATCCTTTTGGTTGGCACTCACAAAGTGCCGCAAATATTGCTCGAGGAGAGCATTTATTCTTTCAGTCTGGCCATCAGTCTGGGGGTGAAGGTTGGTGGAAAAGTATAGTTTGAAATCAAAGAGTTTGAAGAGCCCGATCCAAAATTATCCCAAGAACCTAGAATCTCTATCACTGACTATATTCTGAGGGATGCCCCAATACTTTACCACATGCTTCAAGAAAAGTCGAGCCGCCTCCTTTGCTGAGCAATGTAGGGGTGCAGGAATAAAGATGCCATATTTGGATAACCGATCTACTACCACAAGGATCGATCCAAAATCTCCTACTCTTGGCAAACTCGAGATGAAATCCATTGAGACGCTCTCCCAAGACCGTTCAGATATAGGTAGGGGTTCAAGAAGGCCACTAGGTTTGCAACGCTCTACCTTATCTTGCTGGCAAATGAGATACGTCCGAATATATTCTACCACATCCTCCCCCATTTTTGGCCAGTAGTATGCCCGCTCGAAATGGGCAAGGGTTCGGTGCATTCCTGGGTGGCCGGCCCAAAGAGTGTCATGATATTCTTGCAAGAGCTCTCTTCTAAGGTTGCCCACCAGAGGAACATACACCCGACATCCTTTTGTGAAGATAAGTCCATCCTCGAACCAAAACCACCGCGTCTTCTCTTCTTTAATGAGTTGCTTCAGGATTATAGCTGCAGGGTCCTTCAGTAGTCCCTCTCGAATCTTTGGTAGAAGGGTTGCTTACACTTGGCTGACTTAACTTTGCTCATCCACCATCAGAGCCGCGAGCTCAGCCTTACGGCTTAAAGCATCAGCCACTTGATTCATACGCCCTGGCCTATATTCTAAGACCATGTCAAACTCTGCCAGAAAATCTTACCAACGGGCTTGTTTGGGAGATAGCTTCTTCTGTGTTTGGAAGTAGCTAAGGGCCATATTGTCTGTTCGAACAATAAAACATGATCCAAGGAGATAATGCCTCCATACTCTCAGATAGTGGACCACCGCTATCATCTCCTTCTCGTGGACAGTGTATCGCCTCTCGATGTCATTTAACTTCCGACTTTCAAAAGCCACCGGATGGCCCTCCTGAATTAGGACCCCTTCAATAGCATAATTGGAAGCATCAGTCTGGACTTCGAATGGCAGTGTATGATCTGGCAGCTGCAGCACTGGCTCATCCATCACTTCCACTTTCAAGTCCTCAAAGGCTTGCTGACACCTTGAGGACCCATCTCATGATCGATTCTTCCATAATATCTCCGTCAAAGGTGCGGCACGACAGGAATAACCTGCAATAAACCGCTTATAGTAGTTGACAAGTCCGAGGAAAAATCGTAGCTCCGTCATCTTGGTAGGGGCCTGCCACTCCTGGATGGCACGAACCTTTTCCCGGTCCATGCGTATCAGACTGCCCCCAACACGATGGCCCAAGAATAGAATTTCTTCCTGGACAAAGTAGCATTTCTCCTTCTTTACGTAGAGGGAGTTTTCCCGTAGGATCTCGAGAATAGTCCGCAAGTGTTCCACATGTTCCTCCAATGTTCGACTATACACGACAATATCATCCAAGTATACCACCACGAACTTGTCGAGATAGTCATGGAATAGTTGGTTCATCAATGTGCAAAATATGGCTGGGGAATTCGTTAATCCGAAAGGCATCACCAGGAACTCGAATGCTCCATACCTTGTCACACAAGTGGTCTTGCCTTCATCTCCTTCTACAATCCGGACTTGCCAATATCCAGATCGAAGATCCAACTTGAAAAAATATCGAGCTCCACCCAGCTGATCGAACAAGTCCGCAATTAAGAAGATTGGATACTTGTTCTTCACAGTCACCTTGTTCAGAGTCCGATAATTGACACACAATTGAAGACTCCCATCTTGCTTTTTTTGGAAGAGAACTGGGGCTCCAAAAAGAGCTTTTGAGCTGCGGATAAGCCCTCCCTTCAACAGCTCATCAAGTTGATTTCGAAGTTCTGCAAGCTCCGATGGGGCCATTCGATAGCGTGGACGAGCTGGACATTTTGCTCCAGGCTCTAATTCAATCTTGTGGTCCACCGTCGGTCTGGACGGTAAAGTCTTAGGCAACTCGGGGGGCATCACATCCTCAAACTCCTGTAGGACTCTCAAGACCCCAGGAGGAAAGGAACCCATATCCTTTAGCTCCATTTCTAGCTTCAAGGCAGCCACATATGTTAGTTCTCCCTTCTTTATTCCTCTCTTCAGTTGAAGAGAAGAGATTTGATGTATCCTTTTTTGAGTTTGCCGAGCAACAAGAACAACACAGGGAGACCCATCTCCCATCATGCATAAAGCATCTAGAAAGGGCATTGGCACCACCCTAGCAGCTTGAAGAAAATTCATACCCAAGATAACTTGAAAGTCATCTAGGGGTACGGCCATGAAATTGGCCTTCCCACTCCAAGTTCCAACTCGAATAGGCACATCCCTTGCAAGCCCAGCAATGGGCCGTGCTTTCGAGTTCACCACCTTCATTCGACTGGAGTCTCTCTCCAACTTCAACCCAAGACGGGTAGCTTAACGATCGACAACGAAGTTGTGGGTTGCCCCCATGTCCACCATCGTCCGAGTCACATGACCGTTGAGCTCCACCTGCACATACATGAGTTCACTGGTCCGCCAGTTGGATTGCTGGTGAGTCTGTTGTGGCTTGAGTTGTTGTTGGTGGTGTGGCTTTGACTGTTGCTGGTGTGACTTCTGCTGTTGCTGCTACTTGAATGGCTTGGACTGCTCCCCCACTTGACCTTTGATGGCATTCAGCAATCTAAGGACACCCATGCGAGGGCCCTTAGCCTGCTCCTCCTCATCACTGCTGTTGTCATCAGGGTTGGTTGGACTCTTCTGCACAGTAGCCTGTAATGCATTTAGAGCTTATTTTTGGGGACAGTTCTTCACCATGTGTGGTCCTCTACACAGAAAATACCCCAACTTCGGGGCTCTTACTATTTTCTGCTCTTTCATCTTGAAGTCTCTCTTCTTCTCATTGATCACAGCCTTACCCTTGGATAGCTTGTGATTCTTGAAGGTATTCGGAGTGGGCTTCCTCCTCTGATGGTCAGAGAGGAGGTAATCCGTTAGACGCTCGACTGCGGCTTGGACAGATTCCAAGTCTGCGACACTCCTCTGTAACTCCTGCTGGGCCCATGATTTCAAGCCCTCCAAAAAGTAAAACAACTTGTCTTTTTCAGACATGTCTCAAATGTCCAACATCCAAGCCGAGAACTGCTTGACATACTCTCGAACAGTCCCAGTTTGTTTGAGATGCCTTAAGTTTCGTCGGGCAATGAATTCCACATTCTTTGGCAAAAACTGTGCCTTAATCTCCCTCTTCAAATCCTCACAGCTGGCAATGGTACACCGCCCGGCTTGGATGTCTTCATACCAAGTCCGCCATCATAATTTGGCATCCCCGGTTAAGTACATTGTAGCTAAGATAATTTTGATGTTTTCAGAGTCAGACCGCACCACTCGAAAGTACTGCTCGATATCGAACAAGAAGTTCTCTAACTCTTTTGCATCACGAGCTCCACCATAACTTCGAGGCTCTGGTGCTCGCATTCGGCCTTGTCCACCATCACCAGCAGTTGGAGTTGGTATGGTACTGATTGCTCGGGTCAGGACTGCGACTCTAGCAGCCAGATCATTGAATTGTTCACGCAGGTACTGGATAGACTCCTGCGTGTTGTCGCTAAGGTTGTCCACCATCTCGATGAGCTGCTCTTGATTCAACTCCAGGCTGGTCAGACGATCTCTCAGGGAGAACAAAGGCACCAAACCCTCCTCAATCTGGGCCAAATGGGTTTCCACCGTAGAGATCCGCTCTCGATGGCTTCACGGTTTCTCAATGTCGGCTTGTCCTTCTATTGGGGCTGAGGTGACAACCATTGCCTCCTCCTCTTGCTTCATCCCACTTGTCTCACCACTGTTCTTGCATCCCATCTGTGTTGCATAGGTTTTTTCGATCGTGCCTGCTCTGATACCACTTTGTCACGGACTTCGCCTCTTGGATGAACAAATCCGTGCGGCGCCCCGATGTCACCTGCACAAAGGAGCCAGCCAAATGCACCCAGCAAGATGCACAGAAAAATATGAGAAAAAAGGTACGGCAACACGCTCAGATATGGCACTGTAAGAGCAGTATTTTTATTAATGAAATCAAAGGAATACAAGCCTATACAACCGCTACTCAGACTACAATTAGGGGCTCAGGAGGCAGGGGAGGCAACAATGGACACCGCAAGAATCCGTAAGAAAACCGACCCACTGGATTATTCTCATCCACCCTCCCAATACTATACAAGCAGGGCATCCACCCAAATCCCACCCCGGGGGTTCCAAATGATCGAGCAGCATTACATTTTCATGGCTCGCCTTTGGAAGCTCCGACATGATGAAAACACCCCAAAACCCATCCAAAACAAGGAAAAATGGTGTGGCAGCAGTTGTTCATGCCATCTAGTTACAAGGTATGTACAAGACTGTGTCAGAGGTCATTGCCAAGCTAAAATGTAAGGAAAAAGGCCTTGACAATATGCTCTGGGATTTGCCCTGGTTCATTTGCACCAAATGCATGCAATAATTTCTTCTTATTCCATAGCCCATATGGTAGGACAGTCAATGAGAAGCTCCCAACTTAAAATCTAATCCATGGAATCTTACTTTTTCTTAACTCTAGTTAGATTTCCATCTTAGAACATGTTTGGATGGTTAGACCCAAAATACTATGGGATTCGTGGTCCAACCATAAAAAATATTGGATTGTAAGTAGACCGGACTCTATATTATAAGTATCTGGGATTATTTTTGAGTAGGTTGACCTGGATCCTACAGGGAGAAAAAAATAACCTACTAAGATCATTTTTTTTTCCTATGGAATTTGGGTCAGCTTATTCAAAAAGTGATTCTGAATACTTGCAAATAAATGGTTTGACCTACTTATAATCCATCATTTTTAATGCTTGGGCCACGAATTCAATAGAATTTTGGGCCCAACTATTCAATAGGCCCTTATTAGAAAAAAATAATCGAAATAAAAATTTTTGATTTTTTGTTTACCAAAAAATTAATTCCCTCCCTACATTTCCTCCTTTCTCATGTCCAAGTAACGATATTTTGAAAATTAGATCTGAAAATTATTCCTTAGATGAGGGGAAGGAGGAAACATGAGGAGGAAAAGAAAAATTGAAATATCTAAAATTAGATCTAAAAATTAGATATAAAAATTAGTTTAATTTCAAATTTCCATCACAAATTTGAATTTCATTTCTTTCTTGGATGTGGGGAAGGAGGAAACATTGGAAGATTGAGATATCTAAAAAATAGATTTGAAAATCAAAAAAAAAAAAGAAAAAGAAGGGATGGAGATGAAGCGGGCATCGAAGCAAGTCGGAGAGAAGAAGGGAAACATGGGGAGGAAAGGGATTTTTTTCGTAAATAAAAAATTAAAAAAAAATTCAATTATTTTTTCTTAACCAGAAAGAATTTTAACTAGAGATCTAGACCTATATGGATTAGATGCTGATTTTGCAGCTTCTTGTTGGCTGTATCTAATATATAGACTCTACAATAATTAAGCCTATCCAAGAATTTTTGTTTCAGAGGCAATAAAAAATTTTTAAATTAAAAAGAAGGACAATCGGTTGCTAACCAGTCACCTCTGATTTCAATCAAACACCCTTGAAAAGCAAGGCCACAATCCATTTTAATTTTTCTAAACAACGTAAAAAAGTTAGCAAATCCTATGGCGATATTTTGTTTTCCTGGTTTGACCCTTCCGTCATGATGCTTTGAGTTATCAGAAATCATCAAAAAAGTGATTAATTTTTGGATAGAATGGCATATCTCTTCAAGCTTTTAATAGATTTTAAGATTTTTATAATGATTAATGAAAAATACTTATCGAGGTTGGAAGGTAACTGATTTGCTTGGCAAGTAATGATAAGGATGGGAATACTAATGAGCACACGGGGGTGATGTTGGCAGTACTCTACCCATGGGCCCACGGCCTGGATCCGAAATTTCTCATGCCTGACTATAGGATATTTCTCCAGTTACTTTCATGCTTTGTGGTCCAAAAGGTAAGAACATAAAAGTTATTTATTTTCTAAGCAATTGAGCCTTTTCCGCATGTTGGTACAATTTCTGTCCGAGCTTATAACATGTGAATCATGGATATAAAGACCCTTTGAAAGGTCATTCGGATCAGTCAAAAATTAGAAACCAAGGGGATCAAATATTCAGCACCTGAGGCGTGCAGTTTTGTCTCCTTCCAAGCAAATCTTAGCGTCCATTTTAAGTTATTTATTTTCGAAGCAATTGAGCCTTTTCCGCATGTTGGTACAATTTCTGTCCGAGCTTATAACATGGGAATCATGGATATGAAGACCCTTTGAAAGGTCATTCGAATCAGTCAAAAATTAGAAACCAAGGGGATCAAATATTCAGCACCTGAGGCGTGCAGTTTTGTCTCCTTCCGAGCAAATCTTAGCCTCCATTTTTTTTTTCTTGGGTAAGACTCTTAGCCTCCACTTAGGAGCCATCTCTAATACACGGTAGACTTCTAACTTAGCACGGCTACCACTCTTGAATTAAGATTGCAAATAGGAAATCTCGAACCATCATCTGGTGCAAGTAGCCTTTAACAATGTTGGGTCATAGCTTAAAGAATCACTGATGTAATTTAAAAGACTAAATAAAATTAATAAAATTTTATTAGAAAAAAATTATAATGACTTATAGAACATTACAAAAAATGATCAAACTGAAGCGTGCAAGACGCTGTGCTAAGGTGTAAAAAATTATCCTCAAATACAATCGAAATCTTCCATCTGCAAGTACGACTGTGGAGAAGGTTAATAGGAATTCTTTTAACATCCAGAAAAATAATCATAAAGCAAAAAATTTGAAGAAAAAGTTTGGAAAAAAGATTGGAAGAGACTTGAATGGGGTCTGTAAAATCAAATCTCAAGTATCCATTTTATAACCATCCAATATAACCATTTATATCATTTAGACTTTTATTGGCCCATTAAAATATTTAATAAAAAATCTAATGGTCAGAAAATCAAAATAAGATTAAATATACATGATTATTTGGATTTTTACCGATCTATTAAAGTTTGTAATTGGGAGTCCAATGATCAAAAATTAAAAATATGATAATGAAGATTTTATAGCACCATAAATATTTAAACAATAAAATTAAAAGACAAGATTAAAATACTTAAAAAAAATTTTTTTTTTTAATTTTCTCTAACAAATAAGAACTCATGTTCCACTCTGAAATAGACTTAAGCATTGCTAAAACCAAGAAAGTAGGTTAGTTATTACAAGTGATACTCCAGCATAAGAACGACGGAGGAGCCGGGAGACGTGGATACAGTTAATTTCCAGAGTTAACCAGGAGATGAGCATGGTACGCAGGAGGTCATCGAGTTATATCCACCTTGCAGGGGTCTAATCCTTTTGCAGAGCTAAGAGCATATTGAGGATAGACAACGACGAAAGTATTTCGATAATGGCTATCAAATTGGTCTAATAGACAACTACAATCATTTATTCAACATTATCATTCCTCTGCTACGTCCGGTTTCTAATGGCAGAAAAATATCTCTACCAATATCATATTATATATATCATGATACATTTCTTTTCCTCTTTTGCTCAGCTCATTTGACTCATCGATCTAAGGCTCAAATGACCAAACAAGTCAAGTGGTATTTTAGATACTTATTATATTAGTTCACATCGCATGGATCATTAGCATTTTGCAAACTATAACTTACCGTCCATTGTACAATAGTGTAGTTCTATGCACAAAATAATATGAACAAAAATCATATGGGGCGGGCATTATAAAAATCACATGAGATGGGCTTCATAATGTGCCACGTGTCTCTTAATATTAATTTTAAAGTATGGATCTAAAAATTAAAGATTTTTCTATAGAGTTATTAGTCCATGATTAAAGCATTCTCTTTCTTCCTCATTTTAGTACATAGCGATACATACTATATGACCATATAATACACACTAAATATATAACTAATGATACATACTGTAACTTTTTTATACACACCCAGCAACGATCTAATATAGACCTACAACTAAACTGATATATGGTTTATCAAATTTAGTATTTATCAGTACACAGTATATGACAGTTGATATACATCTAGCAAAATATTTATCCAATATCTCAAACACACCTCTAGATAAAGCGATACATAGTTTTCAAAATATAATATTTATCAGTACACAGTATATGAATAAATGATACACACTAAATAGCTTATTGATAGATACTGTAAGTTTTTTTGATACACATCCAGTAATGACCCAATATACACCTCGAGGTCCTTTCTCTTCTTCAATTTTTTTTTTTAAGATCTTTGCATCTAAAAGTTTATGAAAATTATATATTATTTTACCTAAAAATGTGTATTGAGATGTCGGATAAATATGTTGCTTGGTGTGTATCAACTGACTATATACTATATATTAGTGAATACTAAGTTCAATAAACTATATATCAATTTATCTATAAATGTGTATTACATCATTACTGGGTATGTATTAAAAAAAAATTTTAGTATATATCAATAAGTCGTATAGTGCATGTCACTTACTGATGTGCTGTGTATTGATGAATACTATATTTTAAAAATTGTGTATCGCTTTATCTAAAGGTGTGAATTGGAACGTTGGATGAATATTTTGCTTGGTATGTCTTAATTAGTTGTATACTCTGTACTAATAAAATTAAATTCGATAAATTATGTATCAATTTAGCTGTATGTATGTATTAGATCGTTATTGGATGTGTATCAAAAAAACTGACAGTATGTATCATCTGTTTATATATTTAGTGTGTATCATATGGTTATATAGTATGTATTGCTATGTGTTGAAAATGATAAAGAAAAAGAATGCTTTAATCATTAGACTAATAACTCCGTTAGCAGAAAAGCTTTGACTTTTAGATTCATACTTTAAATTAGTATAAGGAATACGTAACACATTATGAAGCCCACCTCATATGCTCTTTTATAGTGCTACCCCATATGATGTTTGTTCAAATAATACGAGTATTTTGTTTTTCTGTTAAGGGCCTCCAATGAAAGCATCTAATCATTAGATAATTTATTTGTAGGATTCAAGAGAGGCAGTTATACCACTGGATAGAGATGTCTTACGGTATCAATTCTAGGTCTTACACATCAATGTTGGTTAGACTTCCGTACAAAGCAACGTGCATAATTTGAGATATAGATTCTTATTTAATTTTGTTGAGGCTTAATTATTGATCATGTTCCTCATTCCAATCCCTAACCACAAATGGGCAATTGAGTCTGCATGCAACACAACAATGCGATAAGAATCTTGATAAAGCTCAACATTCAATTCTAAGTCAGTTTTCATCAAAATTGAGCAATCGAATGCAAAGACGATACAACTTTGATAAAATTCTATGTCATAAGTCATCTATTTCGGAGTTAAATATTAATCAAGCACTATTCAGTCCTTAATTTCTGCTTGGAGTGGAACAAGATGAGAGGTCCCTCACACCAATCTCAAGTTCTTCAATAAAAATTATGATCTTCAAAAGCCCTGCGAATAAAACATGCCACCTCGATGCCAAATTTATAGCTCAACCATCCCTTTCCCAGGTATTATTTCTCCAACCGACATAAAGCTTTCTATCTCCTAGACTGCGTGAATTTCCCATTGTGTGATGTGATTTTTCAGTTTGCGTAATTTAGGCCATGCGTTTTTCTCACGTTAATAAATAATAATCTACAAAAAAGCCTGGCGGATGCCGTTGCCGCCCTGTAAGAGATTTTGGAGGATACGTCGCTCCCTGTCCGTCTGATCGTAATCAGAAGCTCCTTTCTGAGGTAACGTGCCCGTGAACGAACCGCTTCTAGAAGTGAGGACGAAACAAAACCCAATCCGCGGAAAAGAATCGGTAGCCAGTGCGGCAAAAGGCGAAGATCAGTTGCATCCGCCATGACACCGAACAAGTCATACGTCAAATCATCACACGAAACGTTGACAATCTATCACACATGCGAAGATTCCCATCGTAGAAAACGATGTCTGGCGTTTTGCCTCAACCAGCTGATTGGCACCCTAAAGAGGAAAACTTCTAGACGGTCTTTCTCGGGAGTCCGAAATAAAGAAAGCGCCCGCCTTTTAGATCGTACCTCCATTTCATCACATATTTACACGTGTTCGTTTCTCTTTGTCTTTCTTACCCCCGTTTTCAGTTTGGATCATCTCCAACCCAACCCAGACAACAGCAGAACATTCACGCCTATTTTGCATCGAACTGGACTTCGAGATTCGTGTTCCTAATTTCAGAGCTCGATCTAAGGTTTCTTTATAGTTGGTACGGGAGCTGATCCGCTTCCGTTCATCCGCCTCGCCCTACGTTCCGTTCTCCTCTCTCGGTCCGCTTCGATTCCGGGTTTCGCTCACAGTAACCTTATCTCTCCTGCGTCCACTTGGCGACCGACACGTGTCGTGACAAACCAGGCGTCGAACGCCTTCTGGGAACGTTCTGGAATAAACGTCTGGGGGAGCTTCTCGCGCTTTCCATCCGTTTCCTTTCTTTTCGGTTGATTGGATGGCTAAGGGATTGCCCTCTTTCTTCCCCACCATTCTCTTTCTTTCTCTTTTCTTCCAACTCCTTCCTCTTCCTCCTCTGCTTCCCCTCTCCCAACTCTTGCGTTCCAATATATCCCTACCCCGAACCTTCTAGAATCTTTGAATCCTTGAACCTACCGCACGTCTGCCTCTCGTCTCTTCAGAAACTTTCCTAATTGTCTTGTGGAAGAAAATAAATTCATCTAGAGATCTCCGTTCATTTTTCCTTTTTCTGGGGGGTTTTCGAAAAAAGAGGGGGCTTGGCTTGACTTGAGATCCGTGGAGCGATCGGCGCTAGGGGCGATGGCTCCTCCTCCGGCGGTGGAGGGGGAACAGCCGGCGGCGGCAACGGTGGCGGCGGACGGGCAGAGGTCGATGCCCACGCCGTTCCTGACGAAGACGTACCAGCTTGTCGACGATCCTGCCATCGATGATGTGATCTCGTGGAACGAGGATGGGACCACCTTCATCGTCTGGCGCCCCGCCGAATTCGCCCGCGATCTTCTTCCCAAGTACTTCAAACACAACAATTTCTCCAGCTTCGTCCGCCAGCTCAATACCTACGTGAGTTCATTCATTCAATCACCGCGCGTTGTTTGGTTGTCTGGTTTAGATTTCCCTACACAATCTCCCCCCCCCCCCCCGAATACTTTTGATGTGGATCGCTGGATTGTAGGGATTCCGCAAGATGGTGCCGGATAGATGGGAGTTCGCGAACGAGTGCTTTAGAAGAGGAGAGAAGCGGCTTTTGTGCGACATCCATCGCCGTAAGATCACTCCGGCGGCAGTCCAGGCAGCGATTCCCGTAGCGGTCCCGGCGAACCGGGGTGGATCGCCGGGGAACTCAGGCGACGAGCAGGTCCTCTCCTCAAACTCCTCCCCTGGAGGGGGGCAGCAGCCGCCCGCGGCGGGAGCGGGACGGGCGCCGCCGCCGGGGTGCAGCGGCGCGGCGGAGTTGATGGAAGAGAACGAGCGGCTTCGGAGGGAGAACATGCAGCTCTCGCACGAGCTTGGGCAGATGAAAAATCTCTGCAACAACATCTTCCTCCTCATGTCCAAGTACGCCTCCAGCCAGCAGCAGGGCTGTGCCACCGCCTCCGCCGCTAGTGGCGGGCCGCCGCTGGAGGTGGCTCCGCCCCTAGACCTGATGCCGTTGATGCGGTCGCCGGAAGCGGAGCGAGTGAACGCGGAGGAGGGACCCAGCACGAGGCTCTTTGGCGTCCCGATCCGACTGAAGCGATCCCTGTGTGACGACCCTGAGGAGGCGGACACGTCGGGCCCGGAGGTGAAACCTGAGCCGTTGGATCCGGGGGCCGATCCGCAGGACTCGTCGACGGACCACCGCCGGTGGCTCCTCTGCTGTCCTCCACCGAACCAGCGGGTGTGCAATGGATAGCCGGAGCACGTGATCCGAGGACTTCGTCACAAGCCCAGAGAACCTCCTAGAATTTGATTTCTTTTTTTTTTTTTCCTTTTTTTTTTTTTTCTGGTGTAGAATTATCATCCGAACTTTCTTGGAAAGAAACAAGAAAGAAGAGCACTTTCCGCACTTAATCAAGAACGCGGTAAATTCTGCTGTTGCTGACGCGCTGATGGAACGGAAAAGGCCATTTCTTTGGCATCTGATCAAAAAGATTCTTCTCTCTCTTTGTGATGACTCGACAAAGGTAAGTTTACTCGCAGGAGACTCCAGAAAAAGTTTAATATTGTGGAGATTCTTCTAGCGATCCTATCGTATCTTCTTTTTCTGGGACAAATTGTAGCTTGTTGTGCTTGATTAGGGTAGGCAATCATCTGATCAAGAGAGGTTAAGGGAATGCCGGTGCTGTGATTGTGGAAATTGGAGGAGCATGGGCCCATCCACCGTGCAACCAAGAAAGCATTAAAAAAATATAGGATTGGAGCTTCATGGGACATTCCAGGACGTGGGATGTCCGGCTTCTCTTGGTACTCGCTTTATTGGCTTGCATGTCTTTATTAGGCGTGATATTGAAAAAATGAATTGAAAGAAAAGGAACTTCTTCTGGAAGTGTTGACTCTTCCGGCTTTCGAGCTGTTGGAGTGGTGTGGGGGTCAAAAAAAAAAAAAAGAAAAAGAAAAAGTGGGTTTTTGACTGCGTGGGCTTTTTTTTTCCGACGGCGTAGCTTTACCCGGTGGAGTGGTGACCTGTGTGTGGATGCGTGACCTCCTTTTTTTTTGGTTTTTCGTATTCTTTCTGAGATATGTTGGTCATTGGTTGGTGAGGTTTACGCGTTAATCCGATAGCGTCCTCTCCGATTATTCTTGTTGAACCAATAAGATTACCTTCCGTGTACCCGTGGAATTTTCTTGCGCTTTTGGATCAGGCCATGGATCGGAAAACATGGTCCCCTAGAGAGTATGACTCGTGTGGCATGTGAAATGAGGTAGCCTAACTTTATCATGTCATTTGTTTTACTAGATTGAATTTTCTTTTGAAATTTGTGCATGTATTGTTATGCTTTTGATTTAGTGAGGTCAGATAGGAAAGAATGAGCTGTTGGTTCATCAAGAATTTCTATGTACGACCGTGCTTGAATGTTAAAGTTCGAGATATTCATTGTACGAGGTTTATAAGATTTTATGTGAATATATATCTAGCGTATGTTAGAAGTAAAATAACATAATATTGTTTATCTCTGACTGATTGGAACCTTTGGTGAAGAGGTAACAAAGCAGAAGATGAAATCTAAGGTGGGGCATTAGCTGCCATAAGATTAGTAAAATGTCTTCTAGGTGGTCCTGATGAAGCCATGATGTATGTGTCCTTATCAGGAGAATAACAATAACTCACAACCTCCACAGAGAACCCTCAAAACTTTCTAATTTTATAGACATAAATGCTTCCTGTATTTGGGATTAGTCATGAGGGTTATCCGTCATAACTCATAGGCATGGTTAGTTTATTGTTCATGGTGAAACATGTGTCATCTACATGAAATATGGTCCAATCAAATATCCTGATAACGGTTTGATGGCATCCTAGACGACTCGGTCCTCCATAATTTATTCAAAATTAAGATAGTGCTGTCTTGTGCTTGACAAATCGTGCCGTTCTAGAATGGTGATATTGTTGACCCCGTTCATAGTGTTGATGCCTCTACGTATTGGATGTGACTACTTGTATTCTTTCATTTTCAAATAAAGTGATTCAGATTCACACATATGGAAATTGATTGAGAGCACAACGAATGCTTAAGATATCTTTCTTTATTAAGGTTTGACTTCATAAATACTATAAAGTTACAATTTTTTATCAAAATAACACTCAAATTTTTTAGGGTTCATTTGGTTGACTGGTAATTTGGCATGGGAAAATAAATTTGGTACCCAATTATTATTTTTGGTATGAACAAAAGGATGAAAGAGATGCTAAAATAAATAGTGGATCCTATGTTTACTTTATCAAAAGAGAAAGTAAAATGTATACTATCTAAAAAATGATATTTTTTTCATGTCAAATTATCGATGGAGGTAATTTGATATTGTCATTGACAAAAATGCCCCACTAAAATTATATTAATATCATATTAATCATCTCATATAATTCATATATTGATTATATCAATACATATTGTATTAATATTATATTAATATCTTAATAATATACAAATTTTAGTCAATATATAATATTATAGTTAATATGTTTATTATAATTAATATAATAACTTAATCTATTATAGTTAATATAGTAAAATATTGATAATATTATTTATAAATAACAATATAATCAATATATTTAATGTATTTATTGATAAATATTAATTATTGGTAAAGAACCAATAATTTTTTTAAAATTTATTATAAAAAATATAATATTATTATATATAATTAATTTTAAAAAATATTAATTTGTATAAATATATTTCGATATATAAAATAGTTTACATTAACGCTCTTTGTGTAAGAGAGCCATAAATGGCCAACAACTTGGACTAAACCAAAAAGGTTATTAATTAAATTGTTTATTCAAGGGTATAAATATGGTAATATTTTGATATGAGATTAGCTCCAACAAAATAGTGTAATGGGCTATTTTCTAAAGTAATATTTCCACCAATTATACATGGCAAAATTTATCTTTTCCGGCAGTCATTTTTTCAAATAATGATTCTGAAAGAATATTATGTACCTTAACCAAACAAGCGCCGAGTGGCTAATCACTTTGTCAAACCTAATACTTTTATCAAATAATTGTCCATTTTGGTATGCATGACCATCCAATTTGCCAAAAAGCCATCAAGTCAAAAAAAAAAAATCTAGAAAAGGAAGATATATAATAAATTCAATAGTATAATTTACTAAAATGCAAGAAGTTAGATATCAGGAGCTACAAAATTGGTTTATTTGTTTCAAATCACATGTAACATTTTGTAATAGTCAAAATTAAGAACATGTTTTATTTTAAAACTATAATCAGAGAAATTCCAACCAAAATTGGGGTGATGACAAATCCTAGGATTTAACAACTATGCACCTTTGAGGTATATAAGAATATATTAATATTTAAGATTTTAAAGAATTTAAGAATTTATATGAGGTTTATAGAATTAGACTAGTAAGTTTAAATATCCTACGTGATTTATGAGATTGTATATGATTAAAATCCGACTATTTAGAGAAATAAGTATGTTAATAGCTTGCAAGACAAATTGATAGATAGTTGCATATACAGCTACCTAAAATAAGTTTAGGAGCAAAATAGAATCATCAAATGCATTTTAATTAGATGGATAGAAGATATGCACTGATATTATAGCACGATTTTAATAATATAATACATGCCTATGTTACTATACTTTTTTGAGAAAAATGGAGGAAGTAAGTTGCTTCCATCAGTAATATATTTATTATAATACATAATATGGTGATATAAATATATATCGATGTGGATACCACAGTTTATGGGATAACATAGGACTCAAAAACAGAGCATCCCGACGATCCGAAGCTCAAAGGCCGAAACCTCATAGAACCTTGACCACTCAAAGGCCGACTCAAAAACATAGATTTACAGGAACAATAACAAAACCTAGTAGAACCTTCAGGAGATGTTCCATATCTCTTTTCAGAGCCTATTGACAATTTGTACACAAACTCACTATTGTTTTTCTGACCGCACTCTGCCAACCCTTTTGAGAGGAATAATCTGAAGGATCGAACACATTCCCAGTGCTTACTACTCTAGTCTATACTCCAAATTTATTGTTGGGCCACTCATGCTTACCAAATGGCAAACTGCTTCGCCTGAGCCAAGCGTGCAATAGCAAATATGACAGAACCTTCGAACTCGACAATAGCATAGTTTTCTTGTAGACCTTTGAACTCTTCCAACTGGACTACTCAGCTCAATGTCAATACCTTTTACTCCAACAAGCTTTAGAGACTTATCTTTTTGTGCTGGAACATAGCTTACGCATTTCATATCCACCATGAAATCTATTGTACCCGCATATGTTCAGCCCCTGAGTTCCACTTTGCTTATTGCCGTACATGGTCTATTGATACAGCAGAAGGCTTCTAACCTGAGAGAGTTGTGTTATCGCTACAGGAGGTATGACAGCTTGAGATCGGAAACTCTGAAATTTTGCTCTTTCCAGAGACACCATGCAGATGTTGTGAACAGACATTTCAAGACTGAAAAGTTAGTTTGAATCAGAGGAGGAAGGCGCCATGGATCCTGGATCTGATCCATTGATACAGCATAGAGCTTCTACTCGGATATCCTATGGAGGAGCACCTGAGAGAGCCGAGAGAGCAGGATCAAGATATTTGGATGAGGAGCAATTGAAAGCCAGTCTATATAGGTAAAAATTGCTTTTGTTGCCGCTAGGAGATATAATAGCATGAAATCAAAAAATTCTAGAATTTCGTTCTTTTCAGAGACACCATATGGAGGTTATGAATAGACATGCCCTAAGGATCTTAGAGTAAAAAACTTTCATCTTCCAAAAACCCTTCATCATCAACCTCCACCACTGGCTTCTTCCCACCTCCAATCCTCCCTAAGTCAACCTCCACTACACCTTCAGTGCCTGTTAACTCATCCTCCACTACTGAGACCCGTGCCCCCCCTCTGACTGGAACAAATGTGATTCCATTAGGGCCTCGAGCCAGACCTTTGAATGATGCTGGCATCCTGGCAAAAGCTCCCTCTCGTTTTCCGTTCTTCTCTTGTCAGAGCCACATCCCACCTCGGTCAGCCTTTCCACATTTGAATATTCTACCTCAGACAGCATTCCCATGCGCTCCTTGTCCTTTGAAGTTTGTCAGGATCCCCCATCCAGTGTCTGTCGAGGAATGGCATAAAGCCATTCCTTGAAACCGTTACCAATTCCCACCCCTTGCTGGTGGTCGTTGCACCATTAAATCAGTGGTTAAGGCCCCACACCAACGTCCCCTCCATTACTCTAAACGATCCTCTAATGCGAAGAGCATTAAAACGGAGCATTTAGTTCCCCATCAGCCTCTTTATAGTAAATCTGTGGTGTGGTGGAACGGCGATTCAATATCCTGTTGCCCTCCTCCTCCTTCGGCGACGGCATCGTTCGGTAGATCAGATCATCATCAATCACTTCCATCTCCTTCCCCCTACTCATTTCATCCTCTGGCCTTTAAAAAGGTCTCTGCTTTTGCTGTGGGAACTCCAACCATTTCAAATCCAAATACCGAAAGCTGATTAAGTATTTTCATTGCAAAAATTTTGCCCATTCGTACAGGCGCTGTAAGGTGCCTTCTGTCCTAAGATCAAAACCTCACACTCCTACAGCCTCCCCCAAAAGCCATTGTGAGAACCCAAACATTACCATGGAGAGGTTTGAAATCCGTCGTACTAGTCCCATTGCTAAAGCATTCCTTGCTTTTACTTCTAAAATGGCCGACATCTCTGCTTACCTCAACCCTGCGGCCTTCGTTAAGGCATTCGGTCGCAACATCAAGGTCGATGATGTTGTACTCACGCTCTTATGCAAAGCAAGAGTTTTCGGCTCCTGATCCACTAAAAAGCTTCCAAAGGGTAATACATTTTTGTTGCCCGTTCTTCCTTTGATGCCATCCAAAATTTAGCATTAATGGGGCATATTAGGGGAGATGGCTTCACTCTTCTGGTGGACCGTTGGGACCAGACCATTGATGGAGCTCCACATCAACTTCAGTTTAAAGTCTCTGCTAGCCTTTTTGACCTTTCTCTAATTTGCTGGAATGTCAATGCAGTTGCTAGCATCATTGCTAGTTTTGGGATCCCTCAAGGGCCAGTCACTCACGTATAAACATGGAAGACCTTACTAGCTTTGATCTTTAGTTTTTTTGTGAATTCCTAAGCTTATTGATATTACTGTTGGGGCCTTTAGATATCTGGTAAGGCTTGTGGTTACTTCTCCATCCCCAACAATCCTTTCCTCGATCAGTCATCTTCACTCAATAATGATTTGGGGGACTTAGGGGATTCAGAATTAAAATTTTGGTTCGGATCAGCTGATCGTAGCCAACTCCGTGACCTGCTCACCGACATGGTAGCTTCTCCGATGGCAACTCCCTGGGTACATGGTGCTCTCCATCTAGCATGCCCCCCCAAAATCAGGCTTCTCTCACCCTCTTCGAGCAGCCAAATGGCCCTTCTCCAAGATTTTTGCTAAAAAATATCTCTCTGTCAAATCAACCCTGTATTAACCCTACCCTCTGTATCCTTGCAGAGGTACTCATACCTATATTACTATATTATTATACATCCATGATATGATACTCGGTGTAATAATGACTAATGCAAATTTTTTGTATGTACTATGATGCATGGCATATTGACAAAATACAAAAAAAAAGTATATGATAATAGTCAAGTTAATACATTTTGATAATTATGTGATATTGTGATGCTTTTAAACTTTCTCATACGATAGTTGCAATATATTATATGTACTATAGTAATATAAACATAATACTTTATATAGTATATAGTACATTAATTTTCTTATAACAATATGGCTATAATATGTTAGTAATATACTAAAGCCCTATCTAGTATTGTGGATACACGATAGAGGGCCATGAACTCTTTTAAAAGATTTTAATATTTTTAATAAAATTTTTGAAATAGCTTGGCATCCTAGAAATAGTCTACTAGGTCCAATTTGAAGTTTTGAGCAAAACTTCTAATTGAGAAAGTACAGATCATTTCCATTTTTATGAAAATCTTACAAAGACCAAAATACCCATGCTAATTCTTCATTATATGATATGATATGTTATGATAGGATACAATAATGTAGTGATATAATATTTATTAATAAAAATAAAATATTAATTTATTATCATGTGATTATATAATATAATAGCACGATATTATATATTGTTATGATAGTTATACAACCTATATAGGCTGTAATTTGGGTTGTGGGAAGTAGATGGGTGTTTCGAAGGATTATGTTTGTGGCTAGAATGCATTAGTTCATGAATGCTTGACATTCTTTGATTGCTAGATGATGTGTGTGTGTGTGTGTTTTTTTTTGTAATTCTTGTATGAGTGGAATTTTGTTTGGAATATCATAAACACAGTAGAGCATTATGAGCCATGTTTATTGCATTGTGGCTTTGTAAGTCAGCAAGTGACAGTGCTAATATTACATTAACTTATGCTGGGTTTTAGAGATTTTATGGATTAAAAAGGTTTCATATTTTGAGATGAAGTTATTGTAATTTTGATGCAGTTTTAAGGTTGTGAGAAAGGATTGTTCTTTAAAGATTGAAATTTTGGCTTGTTTATTGCAAAGACATCTCATTTGCTTGTATGCTTGGGCATGATGAAACTTAAGGCACGGGTCCATTAGAAGGAATAGATTCATTACCTAAACAACAATTTTAGAAAGATTTTGGATAATTTCATCTTATTATAGTGTGCCCGACTTATGTTATCTCGAATCCCTGATTTTGCTTTGACTCTCTCTGGACTATTTGGTTGACGGCAAGTAAAGAGGAGAAGAGGCACTTCTTAGAAGTAAAGAAGAGCTTCTTGTTTGGTTGGAGTTTTAAAAGATCACTCTCTCTGGACTCGTTTGGTTGACGGAAAGTGAAGGGGAAAGAAACACTTCTTGGAAAGTAAAGAAGAGCCTCTTATTTGATTGGAGTTTTAAGAAGAATGAGAGTAAAAAAAGTATTTTCTATGAGAAGTAGTAGTACTTTCTTTTTTCCTAAATTTTTTTTAAGATCTATAGTTAAAATTTAGTAAAATATCAATGGATGGTTAGGATGAAATACTGAATAGTAATATAATATAATATTAATATTATCTTAATATTTATATAAATATAATATTAATATTTATTATATTTTAATATTATTTTAATATTTATATTAATATAATATTTTATTAATATTAATATAATATTTATATTAATATAATATTATATTATATCTATATTAATAAATTTATTATATTAAAATATTATATTATATTAATATAATATTAATATATTAGTATTATATTAACACAATAAATTATTATGGTCTAATATTTTATTATAATATATTAATATTATATTTATATTAATATAAATATAATATTTATATTTATATAAAGTTTATGAGTAAAAATATATGGTTTTATATTTACTAAGAGTATAATAGGTATTTTACACAGTTTTATCAGGAAAATAGGTACTTATCCAAACACAAGTTACTTTATAATAAGTTATTTTCCTATAGCTACCAAATATACTAAAATCATATTCTCAGAAAATAACTTTTTAGAAGTAATTTTTCAGGAAGTTACTCTCTGAAAAAAAAAAGTTCTTCAATGAACCAAACGTATCTCTGAGATTATAATCCAACGCATTCAATAGATGTACAAGATTATCTTTCTTTTTTTTTTTTTGTTTAAAGAATCAATTTTGCAAATCTAAGTGTTCATCCCCCCTAATAGAAGTTTCATGCATTGCACAATAAACCTTACTATTTCAATGTTATGCATAGCAAAAAGGAACCACATAATGCATCAGATTTTTGGAATGGTGCTGGGGACTCCACTCGTCTACTTAGCTACATGAGTAATTGATGTGATGCATCTTTGATTCGATTTTGAAATGGTTGACAAAAAAATTTAGAACAGCAATAGATTCTTTTCCATTGACGCAGTTTAGCTTAGACCATTCGTGGAACTCAATGTATCTTTCCACTAGCTAATGAAAACAAAACAAATTTGCTATCCGCGAATAATGTCAATGCTACCCAGGTCGCAAGCTAGTTGCCATCTATTTAGCCATTAAAAACATAGCAAATCTCAAAAAATTCTACCACACATTTTGGTCTACAGTATTAATAACTAATAGAAATTTAGAATAATTTGGTCAGAAGAGTTAGACTCTGACAATAGAAATGAATTATTTCTAATCGAGCAATTTGATCGGAAGATATTCTATTCTCATTTAATTATATAAAAATAAAATTTTTGTAATCTTCTAAAATTTAATATTTTATATTATTTTATATTTAAATTTTATTTCAATTTCAATTTTAATTATGAGCCAAACACGTTTTTATACTCTCAATAATCGGCAAAGCCAACTTTTCACCGATGGGACTATCTCTCGGCAGGATATGACAACTAAAATGCCAATAAAATTTGCAGCCTTGTACTGCAGACTCTGGCACCCATCACACGTTGATTAGGGCTAGGGTTGTTTGGAATATTTGTGGAAGCGACCCCGCCGTGCAGCCAAAACCGGTTCAATCAGCTTTGAACCGGGCCTACTCCAACACACCGTTTCAATCCGAACCCCAGCCGGCCCATTGCGAAACCAATGAAAGCAAAGGCGGCCGCAGGACTGAACCAGTTCCTAAAAACCTAAAAACCACGCCATCCGGGAAAGAAACAGAAGAAAGAATGAGCGAGGGTTTTGATCCGCCCAAAACCCTCGACCCCTCCCGGATTTCTTGGAATCCCCTCCTCCTCTGAGATCTCCTCTCCGTCCCAATGGCTTGCGCTCGACGGAGCCTCACTTCCAACTTCACCACCCACATCATCCGCCGCTCCACCCCTCCTTCGCCCACATCCTCCACGAAGATCGCGATGACGCCACCGCCGGACACCTCCAACGACCGCCTCTCCCTTCTTCCCCTCCAGCCTCCGCCTTCTCCCGATCCGTCACCGGCTTCGGCGGCGGTTTTTTGCTCCGGGATCCAAGAACCATCGGATTCTCCCTCCCGCTGGGCCTCGAGCCCTCCCTCCTCCGGAGCTACTCCTCGAGAGCCGAGGGATCGAATGAGGTCGATTACATCAAGGACGTCGCCGAGGTTCTCACGGACAACAGCGTCGAGACCGCCGCCGCCATGGCTCCCGCCCCTTCGCCGGCGAAGTGGCAGCCGCGGCCGCGGATTCCTTCTTCCCCGTCGCTGCGCTGCAGTATTTGATCGATGGTGTCCATTCGTTTACCGGACTGAATTGGTCAGGTCTTTTGCCCTTCTTTTGTCGATACTGTTACCGAAGAGTTTGGGTGATTGGGAAAAGTAATAGAAGAAGATTTGGTTTTTGTTGATGTTTGCTTCTCAGGTGGGCGTCTATTGCCTTGACGACTGTTTTGATTCGAGGGGCTACGATTCCGCTTCTGTTAAACCAGATGAAGGCCACCGTGAAGCTTAATGTGAGTCGTGATGAACTGTCTATGATTTGTTTCAAAATTCTGATGTTGTTTATCAACTATTATTACAGGGTTGGGAAACCGTCGCTAATGCTATTTAGTATGCTCATCTTGATCTTAATGTATTATCATTGTTTGATTAAATTGCACCTGGATAAATGGAGTGATTTCTAGTAAACTATTTAAGGTTACTTGCTGTCAGAGTTTCTCAAGCTAATCTCATTCTTTTCCATGATTTTGTCTGTTTGTTGCTTGATTATGAGCAAAAGTAGCCTTCATATTTAATCAACTATTTGTCGACCAAAGTAATTCCTTTAGCTTTAAGTATTTGTATTTTTAATACTTATTGCACATCTTGGTTGCATTATGTTTTGTTCTGATTCTTAATCTTTGTGGATCGAGCACCTTTCCTTGTTTTAAAATCGAAATAAAAAGGTGGTGATTTATGCACATTGTAAATTTATCAGTTGTTGGAGAAAATAAGAACCTTGATCAGTAGAGAATAAAATTCTGCTGGATCAGCATGACATAACTTTACAAAGCATGTTTGATCAATCAGTTGCCTGTTAATGCTGTGTGATAAATTTTTTGGGTAACTGATTTATAAAAGGTGAGTGCAGTGAAGCATTAGACAACCCTATTTTATGGTCTGGACACATTGTTAAGCACTAAGAAAACTCTTTCTAGATAAGAAACTTCTTAAGCAATAAGGTGACTAAACTCAGTTATCTAAAGAGGGCACAGCTGTCTATTTTATAGCAATAGTTCGGTATGGGAAAGCCATCCTCAAACAAAGCTCTTTTACATTCAAGAGTACAAGCTCATCTAGAAGTGCAGCACATGTGTGAAGCGTGATATCTTGCGTTGGTAAGCAGTCTGAACTCTATTGGAATAGCAAATGTACCACTAAGGTTTGGTACAAGTTTAATATGGAGAGTACTTCTTTGGGTTTATTGCACGGCTCCTGCTCAGTACAAGTATAATATGGAGGCTACTTCTTTGGGTTTAAAGTGTTTCTCCTTCTACCATTTTCTATTAACAATGATTACTTTTATTATGTGATATATTGTTTAATCTTGCCTTTTTGTGTGCTTTTATGATTTTGTCATTATGCTGTAGGATGGCTTTTATTTTGTGTACCTAATGTTTAGTGAATCATTTTTATGTACAGACAATGAGGCCGGAGTTGGAGCAGCTCAAGCAGCAAATAAATGTATGGTTTGCAGGCAGTGTTCTTTGCGACCTTATTATTTTGTGTTCTTAAAATATGATAAATAGTCAATAGTAGAAAGTGACTTTCCTCCCAGTTCAGTTATTTCATCTTTCTTTGTCGTGTGTTGATACTTGGTGATTTCTGCAGACTATGGATCCAGAATCTGTGCAGGAAGGGCAGAAAAGGATGAATGCATTGTTTCGAAAGTATGTATCTCTTAGAGATGGACTTTTCTTTTTATATTTTATCGGGATATTTCTATCATGCTTTGATTCTAAAGGTTCTTTATATGGTTTTAACCATATGAAAAATGCTGGAACAAAATAAAAATGATTCCAGTGTAACTCAAGGCACCAATGCTGGTTTTTGCAATTATGGATTGAAAAATTTACTATATGTGCAATTTGTTCTTGTCAGCCAGGAATTTTATGCTATATTGGCACATACCCTGCAGTTATGTACAAAAATGTACTCAAAGTTACACAAAAGGGTGCACAAAGGCATAAAATGGATTGCTCATGATTTTGGGTTTACCAAGACATAAAATGGATTACTCTTGATTTTGAATTTTATTTAGGGTTGTATGTCATGCAGCTTATTATTGTTAAAGCTAGCCATCAAATTATCCATCAAGTCTACGTGATGTCTATGTTGATTAGTTGTGGCTTGACTGGAGGCTGTAGGTTTATGGGAAAGATGAACCAGTTTTAGTTCAGATATCAAAAGAAGAACTGTTTTCTGCAGATCCTCATTCTCCAAACCTTAGGCCACTTGTCCACATCAACTACTCCCCCTCACCCTCCTTGGACATAGTCCTTGCTATCATAACGTGGACCATCTCAAATTGCTTTGATGCAGATAGTTCCTTCAACACGATCTTCCTTCATGAAAGGCTATCTAAGGCCATAAAAGCAACTGTGGCTATGGCCTTCATTGCATTGGTGAATTAATTTATTAGTGATTGTGTCTGAATTTGGGTATCTTGTCGTTTCTCCAATTCTCTGTGCTGCATATGTGCTGCATAGGTGGTCCATAGAAATATGTGCTTACTTTTGTTATATCTTTGCCAGCCTTGTCATGGTTACTCTCTTCATCAGTTACTGCATGTGCAGTGTATTTTATGCCAGTATCTACTATGTCCGACCTTATTTATCTGAGGATCTACCTGTAGTCTGAGATTTGAAATGATGTGCCAATAGACTTTCTGGATCTGTCATGCTTGTATCAATATGTTGAGAAATGATGAAGGCCATGAGCATAAAAGTGTGAAATAAAGATGTTAATGGTAAGGTGGATTTGTGGTATAATTAGAATGAATTGAGTTAGAAATGGGTTTGTTAAGGGATGCTCAAGAGAGAATTAAATGAGAGAATATTATCTGATTGGTACTCTGGTCATGTTTAGCATAGGCTAGAAAATAGAAACAGTGTTAGCAATCTGGGTGCCTGGATTTCTGTTCATCAGCATGAGATGACAATGGGGTGACAAATGAAAATATGAATAGAATATTGGAAATGATTCATTCATCATTTAGGAGGATATGACCTTGAGTAGGGAACAATGGTGAAGATAACTGTTAACAACTTATACATTGGCTTGTTTTTGTTTCTACAGATTACTTTGTCTGTATATCTCGTTCGAGTTCTCTTTTCTGTTTATTGATCTGGTAATTCGAGGGTCAAGGCTCCTTTCCTTGGGTTATGGTATAGTGTGTGTGGATAAGGAGAAAATTGATACCATATCTTTGTGGTTATGTAAAATGAAAAAGATAGCTACCATGTTATCTAACTGATCGTGGCTTCTGGTGTTTATGTTGAACCCAGTTGCAACTTGCTGTGATTTTTTTCCTAGCCAATATTAATCTGTAAATAGGTCCATGCTTCTCTTCTTTGAATTTTTCTTGTTTGGACTGCTTGTACTTGGCGAATGAGGATTCATAAAGCCAGCCCGAAATAGAAAGGCTGAATGGTAATGGTCATGGTATTGTTCTCACTGCTTCCATTTCTTTCTTTCTTTCTTTTTTCCCCAATTGTTATTGAAGGCACGGGGTTACTCCATTTACTCCATTGAAGGGAATGTTCATCCAAGGACCCATTTTTATCAGCTTTTACTTGGCTGTAAGTTTTTTGACTTTGTTTATCTGAATGAACCTTTATAATTTATATTTTTACATTTTCGGACAAGAATCATATTTTTTGTTATATGCCTATTTAAGTTGTTCTTTGATCATGGTATATGTTTCGCCTCTATTGTTTGTAGATTTCAAATATGGTTGAGAAAGTACCATCTTTCAAAGGAGGTGGAGCATTTTGGTTTACTGATTTGACAACTCCTGATCCTTTATACATGCTTCCAGTGTTAACAGCATTAACCTTCTTGACAACTGTTGAGGTATATATTTTTTTATTACAGTACAAATGTCAGTGTGGAACTGTACCTTGGAAAATTTGCAAATTAGTGATTTTGTGGTTATATTTGCTTTTAGTCTTCCATCAATTTCATTGAACACTATATATAATATTACTTATGGAAGTTAATATATACTCCTTCGAGCTTTAAATTTATGATTTACAGCCCTTGCTTCTAGTTGCTGATAATATGTGATCCATTTTTCCTACAATCTGAGCAAGAAGAAGGTTTCATGTGCAAGAGTAGTTGATTGAAGTTCCGATCTGCAATTGGACATTTATAATACATACATTTTGAGATATAATGGGTTAAGGTGATGCTGGAGTTGATGCATATGGAGAGAGAGAGAGAGAGAGAGAGAGGAGAGAGAGATGAATGTTATGTGCTTATGGCTTATGGTGATCCCTTTATGTCGAGAACCTTGACAAAATGAAAGGTTAAATGTTTTGATCTTTGTTCAACTTGGCTTGAAGCTGCCTTGATTTGCTGGTTCTGTAGTGCTATAGAATCTAGGGTTGGCATAGTCATATGCAATTGAAATTGTGTCCGCTCCAATAAAAGGTACTTGCGTTTTTGTAAGAGCAAATAAATAGAACAAGAAAACCTGATCTAACATTGATAGAGGCCTCGTGAAACAAGATTGCGCAGGTGTGCAATGTCACCAAAATAGCTCAGAATGTATGGAGTTGGCAAATAAAATTTGCACAAAGCTTGATAGTTATGGCATTCTAGAGAAGGTTAAGTCTTAGTCTTTTAGATTTGGCATAAGCCTAAGATTGTGAGTAATGTCCAGAACTATAAACACTTTACTGATAAATCTGCAACTTACCAAGCACTATTCAGTGATTATAGGACCTTTACAAGGTTAATCAGTTGTCTAGTGGTCAAAAGGGCATGAAGATGGTTATTTTCTGAAGGAAAGATGCGTAGAGTTTCTGTTTGGTCATTCCTTATCTTAAAGAGGTCCTTAAGTTAATGCATCTAGGTTGGAAAAGTCTTAAGGTGGGAGAGATGGGTAGTGTCTTTGTTACTTTGGGCTGTTCTAAGGAGAATCATTTAGTTTATCCTGCCAGTTGTTATGTGTGGTTCACATTTTATCAAATCATGAAGATCTGGTGGTCTTATTTGCTAACTAAGAAGATGGTCCTTCACAAAAACCTCAAGCTTCCACGATCAAACTTGATGAAAGTTGCAATGAACTTGGCAGATGAAGTGGGAGTCTCGTTTGTTAGAATTCAAAATGATGATCATTTATAATTTACGTTCAGCAACTAATTTGTAGGCACATTACCTAGACACCATCCACTCGATCATTGCCATACAGCATCAACAATTGCTTATAGAAGTGTTATAAATAGGATCATGTTTAAGGATGTGCTGGAGTAATTGAAGTTGGGGCATAATCTATGTTGAATTGTGGACTTATATGCAAGTACAGAATTATGTTTCCTCAATGTAGATGAGCTCTCCGATAATCTACAACAAGCCTAAAATTTTAAATCAAGAATTTGAGCCATGAAATGAAGGAAACGTGGAATATAATTAATCTGCAGAACTTTCATCAATAATGTTATAAAAATTAGTTGCTTCATCTTCTTCTCCACGAGTAATCATAGAATCCAAGCTCATCAACTAGCATTACACTTCTCCGAAAATCTCTAAAAGTTGTTCTTAGGAAGATAAGATCTTTTGGTGGGAAGCAAGGAATGAGAGGGTTTCCGCATCATGCAGTTGTCTCTCTCTTTCATTTTTTTGACTTCCTTCTTCCGTATTTTCTATTTTCTATTTTCTTTCTCCTTCCTTCCCCCTCTCACTCTTTCTTTTTCTTTTTCTTCTGTCCTTTCTCTCTTCTTTTTTTGTGGGCAGGAACTATATGTCCCTTTGTTAGTACAACAGAAAAGCTGTCTCTTTTTGCTTCGCTAACCCTCTATTTGGATGGCACCTGTTCCACAGGTGACATATTGAGTATTATGATCACTATTGCACATCTTAGATTGTAATGCACCATACATTGACAAAACTATCCATAGCTTTCCTAGAAAAGTGTACTGTGACTACTGTCCTTGATGTCATTAATTATTTCTTAGCGATAAAGGCTACTTTCTATCATGTGGAGGCCATCCAGCATAGATTTGGATTTGCGTGTAATATGTCCATACTGGGCAGTATAAGAGTTTGCCAAAGAGTTTGCTGGAAGGATTCTAGCATGGGTAGAATTCTGTTGTATTTGTTGTTTGGTTGGTTTGGCAAGATCGTATGCTTGGTTCCAGCTAGCACTGAAGAAGCAACAACTAAGTAATTATTTAAGCATGTTGAGAAATATGGGGAAGACCTTCATTCCTTCAGGTAGCGGTATGTGGAAAGTTAAAGGAGGTGCCAGGCACTTGATTAGATCAAAGTACACACAAACAGATGAGCAGAGGGAAGCTGTAAATATGATGATGGTACAACTTACTCAGCACTTCTAATCTAGTTATGTTTAAACTTGAGTAATAACTTATTTTTCTTATACAACCAGGTAACTCATACCGCCAGTCAGATATTTCCTTTTGAGGTTGTTGCTTTCATTAGCATACCAGTCCAATTTGAAGTTCACCATTAGTGATAGATGTGGTCTTTATAAGCAAGAACTAGTACAGCTGCATGGGTATATAATATATTTGTGTAAATAGGTCACCTTAGGAGGTCAAATCAGGGCTTCACAATCCAGAAGATAGATTCAAAGATCAGAAATATGACTATCTAATGAAATGCAAGTTGTAGAAGGATGAGACAATTTGATTTAACCTAGAAAATAAAGGCTAAATCTTGAATATGGTAAAGCTGTGCACCAACCAACATTCTTTAGTTAGGGCATGGAAACGCAATAAAGGGAATGCCTTCAGCATCCATTTTTACCAATTTATGGAATGTATTGTCTGATTAAAGCAGAGAATTTAAAATTTTTCTGGTCTTTATTTTGTTTTAGAATAAGGGAATATTTTTCAAAAAAGTGGAAGAAGCTAAGTGCTAATCATGCTTTATGCAACTCATTTGAGTGACATTTAGAACATGCAAGGTTGCATGTGCTAATGCAAGAATCATCATTTCGGTGCTTGATCGAGAGGGTTATGTGCCAGCATGTGATGGAAGTTGAACAGTTGATGGTATAAAAGGAAGGATAGATCATAGATGTTTTCTGGTTTTACTTTTTTTTTTGTTGTCACTGAGGTTTCTTGTTATGTCTGAAATTTGACATGAGAAGTGTCATGGGGAATCAGAAAGTATTTGACATGCGAAGTGTAATTGGAATCAGAAAGTATTGAAGTGTGATGTATGTTCCAAAAATGTACTTCATACAGTCATTCTTCCTTTGTGGTGAAACTAGGAAAAAGCCTTTATCAAACAAGTTAGAGAAGATTGTATTGAACTGTGTTTTCATGCATGTGTGGCATTCATGTCATGCTTGCAGATTCATTTGTGTCATTTGCTTGTTTTCTGGTTTAATTTTTCATGTACTATTGTCCTTCCTTCAAGTTTTGATGTTACAAGAATGTTGATGACACTATAACTTCAAAGATATTATCATTCTTATTTTTCTGTGTTTATCAATCATCTTCTGTTCAGATCGACATATGTCACATGCAAAGTTCTTAAGAAACACTTGAAAATGTCATCTCTACATGCTGAAACTCTCATTTCTTATGGTGTTATGACATTTTTTTTTACCATATCCTAATTTTAGGCATATGATTTAAATTGTTTTTTTTAATATTAAATCCTGCTAGCTCTTATATCATTTATGGAAATAAATGAACCAAATTAAATTTGGCGTCCTTTCAGTTGAACATGCAAGAAGGAATGGAAGGAAATCCTATGGTGGGTACCATGAAGAACTTCTCCAGAATTCTTGCTCTGTTGACAGTTCCATTTACAGCCAACTTTCCAAAGGTTTGTGAACCTTACTGCTTGCTTTGAAGTCTTAAAGATTTTATGTTAAAATGAGGTGTCTCATTTGTTAAAAGTATATGTGCCAGTCTCCAGATTGGGTTGTTTACATAGAGAAACTGACCAATATACTTATACTTCTGGCTGATGCCTTTTTTTTTTTTTTGTTCTTTGGATAATTTGAGTTCCGTTCTTGCAAAATAGTTTGGACAAGTCTTAATTGTTATGGTCTTACATTTATTTGAGTTTTTCGTGACTTCAATATGAACCGTCGCTTTTTTGTATGCTTTTGTTATCTGCAACTAAGGTACAGATGGTTTCCTTCGGTGGATATGAATTCTTTAACACAACGTCTATAACTGTAGGATGCAATGTTACTCTCTGAAGGGCTTTTCCAGGAAACAACAAATCTTTTATAGGAATGTTCAGGGAAAACCCGAAATCTTATTTCACAAGACTTGTACTGTTAAACAGAAGAATGATTAGCACCTCATAATCATTTAATATCCCTATGAGTGAGGGCTCATATGGTAACGGAAACTGGTATCAAGTTGCCACCTTTAGATAGGAAAATGTGTCCAAACGGAGCAATAGTTTGGTAATACCTTTCTGATCCATGTGTCCGTATTAGTTAGAGCAGTTGTTGCCAGCCAGAGAAAGCTTATGAAGGAGTGGATGGACTTTAGAAGGGATTGAACTAGGGTTGACTGAAAAAACATTTGATGTCTTGCTACAGGAAGCATGGAAAATACTTGTTTTCATTATTATAAAAAATACAGCAAGCTAGGTTGCCATGCCCAGCATCCCATGCTTGATTTTCCATGCTTTCTGATTGGAGATAACCAGCTGAAAAACTAAACTTTATTTTATAAATCCACACCCACACACACACACACCCACACCCACACCACACATATATTTGAGTGTATATATATCTGTATGTATGTGTGTAGGGGTGTAGGTTTTGTGTGTGTGTGTGTGTGCACACACATACATATACATATACATATATGTATGTATATATGTATGTATGTATGTATTATGTATATATGTATATATATGTGTGTGTGTGTGTGCCTGCCTAGATGGACGGACGGACAAAGTGACACTTGAGTGGATCTCTCATATCCGATCAAGTCTAATTGGACAATCTGCATTGATGATGTGAGTCATTGGACGTAATCAATTACCTCAAAATTGCTTACATACCAAAAATCATTTTTTTTTTTTGTTGTGTAGAAAACTTATGTAATTTGACGACCCTTAGCCTATGCATCAAGTGGTCAAAAAATTTGATAGTGTAATTAACATTAAATTATATATATATTATTTTTATCTTTTGCTGTATAGGCCAGGGGTGCCTAAATTATATTATTTTCTATGAGCATTTTACAGGCAGTAGATCACATCCAATAGTTTGGATATTAATGTGGGATTCCCATGATCCATATAGACTTGACCGTATTTGGGTGGAGATCCACTTAGCCTAGTCTAGCTATAACCCTATAACCCTCATGATTTATATAAGAAAGATGGAAGTGAAGTCCCATCTGATTCTAAAATAGAGAAATAAACTACAAAGCAAAGAGTCTACCTTAAAAGCGTCAAAATGACAACCTCACAAAGGGTAAGCATCAAGTTCGGGCAAGAAGCACAAAACACCAAACTTAAAGGACAAAAAAGAAGTCACTAAATAGAAAACCTTATGAAACAAAGCATTAGAGGGAAAGCTCCTGTAACAACTAAGGATTTGACCCAAAAAGGATAGCTGGAAAGTATTATTTGGATTTCTTGACCTTGTATAAGTGCCTAGGATTTACCCATCGCATAGTTAATGTGGGACTAAACACGCATCTACATGGATTTTCACATACTCTCCCTGTAACAGATATCACTAATGCCAATTCCAAAAGTCAAGGAGGCTGGTTAAGATGATGTCTTAAAACCCTTCTGTTATATAATGTATGTATGTATGTATATAATATCCTTCTGTTATATGTATACATGCCCTTCAATTATATGAATGTATGTATGTATGTACAGCAATTTCCCCTCAATTGATAGGGTTTCATATGGCAACTTTCCACCTACTATTTATTAGGAAGCACAAATCTGAATGGCCTCCTCATCATGGGGAGGTCTGCGTTGACTGAAATGCTTTTACATTAACACCTGTAATCTTTGTCTTTATGTGGTCACCTGTCTGTTCTCTCTCTCTTTCTCATGGCACAGAAAATAAGTATGCAGTGTTGAATGGAGTGCAAGATGGATCTGTTGTTAGAGGATTTTAGGAGGAAATATGTGGAGGAGAGAGAGGAGGAGAGGACAATGGAGAGAAAAAGGGGCAGGAGGGTGATATGTGGACTGATGCTCTCATAGGGTGTGCAAGGAGAAAGAAACTAGATCTGAAACTCATAGAGGTGGGGGTAGTTTCGGAATGAAATGCAGTGTACTCCACCAGTCTCCAGTCTAACTACTGGCAGTCAGAGTCCATGGGAGATAAGGTTGGGAGGCTGAGCGTGGCACCTTATCTGCCCTCTAGAAGTTGTAATGGTCAACTTTTTCTTGTTGTGTTTCTATGAGAGGAATTAGTCCTAGGCCACTCCAACGTAAATGATCTAAGGTTGATCTGGTGATTGGTGAAAGTAAATAGCCGACTTGTAACATAATTCCAGATCTTTGACATTAAACCTTGCAGAAATATGTGTACTATATGGAAAATAAATAAAGAACTGAAGTGATATCTATTCATGCCCAATAGGAACAATGTAAATTGCATGTTTGTAATGCAAAGAATCAGCAGGTACGAGGAGTATGGTAAAAATAAGAAAGAGATAGATTCATGGGAAGTGAAGAGGAAAATAATACAAACAAGAGGGGAAGAAGGATCTAGATTGTGCACCAAACTTGTGCAAGTGCCTGGTTGGTGAGGCAACCAACTAAACTGGTGCCCAAAAGTCCAAATGGGTCCCAAGAAATACACTTGTCTAGGCATGGTGTGCCTGAGAAAACCTAACCGGTCTTTTACAAATATTATTCCTGCTGGCACCTTTGTTTCTGTGCTGATTTTTTTTTAAAAAAAGAAAAATCATTTTGTTATTAGTATTTTGTAGATGATTTCTTGAGACATCGTGTTGGGTTCTCTCCATATGAGAGCGGTAAAAGCTGTAGTGCATGTCACATGTGAGTGTCCGCACACATCCCTGCACATGCATGCTCTCACACATTCTATTCCTTTTCTATCCTTGTCGTAGTCTTATTACTTCATTTTAAAAGTGTCTTTATAAGGCCATATTGGTTGCAGTCCCCTGGCCGCATTGCATTTTGTATATGCTTCTCGTATGTGGTTGGGCTGCATATAGGCTGAAAGTAATTTGCCTGGCACTGTATAGTGCATGCGGTAGGCTTTTCATTATACAACCATCAATGTAGCTTGCTTATATCATTATGTTATCTCATATGCATCCCTCCTAGCATTTATGGCACATACATGAGCCCACTCTTATGCAGATCCATGCGGATGGAATAGTTCCAAGACTGATGGTGGGGTTGTTTGTGGGTTTTTAATGGGACAGATTCTTGTACATTCATAATTCCAACGTTGTGTTATAAATAATAAGCACTAATTTTTAGATGTGATTGCTGTTAGTTTTGCTATTATTGATAAAAATATAGCTACTTTATTGTATCTAATATATTTCATATTTTAAATATAAAATACTAACTGCATATACACCTACGTATGCAGACTGCATACCATTTATGGCCACATAGTCCTATTGACCTCTGGAATACCACAGCTGTTTTCTTAAAAACATTGGTCTTATATGTTTTGCTGATTTAGAAAAAGTTATTCTCTGTGTCCCTCTGTATGTAAGGCATGATTTGCAATGCAAAAGCTTGAACAATTCCAGATAAGTGAAGCAATGACCAAAATAAAAATAAGCTGATATTTCTGCAACTTATAGGTTGATATTTCCAATGATTAGTGTCAATGGCATAAATATTAGGGCTTAATTTATTTTAAATGCGAGATTTCTGGAGCCTGCTTCCATTTCTTTTTTAATATTTTATTAATTGAATTAGAAGCTTCTTGTTGAATTCTTGTTGACATCAGTGCTATCAATTTTTGGTTTGTTAAGGGCAATTACTCTGTTTGTTCTCCATGCAATAGTAAAATGGATTTATTTGGTGCTTTATAACGTATTATATTGTATTTTGCCAGGCCATTTTTTGCTACTGGATCACATCAAACCTTTTCTCCCTCATTTATGGACTTGGTGAGTTATTTTTCTTCTCTGTTTCGTGTAAAATCTAGCATGTGTTCTGATGCTCATTTTTTTCTTTTGTTTGTCCGGTAGATATTTTAAGCATAACCTGATGGAAAACTATATTGCTAACAGTAATTAAACGCCCTCCAGTAAGGAGATATCTGAATCTTCCTGACATAGTTCCTCAGCCTAACCCTGCACCACAGCCGAGTTTTTCTTTCTTTGGGGGGTCCAAGGCAGTTGCCCAGCAGCTTCTCCACTGCCAACTAAGGAGTCTGAGCGACCCAAGCCTCCAGAGAGAAGGATATCGTCATCTGCTGTCATCAGTCAACGGATTAGAAATCTAGAGAAAACTGTGAAAGCTAGAAGTAAGCCGAAGAAAAGGTGAGGAGTTTTGCAGGACATCTAGAGTTTCATTTTAAGGAGCGAATGAGGAAAAAGGATCAACTTTTCACTCTTCAAAATGCAAAAATAAATCCAGAATGGAGGAGTTATATTAAGCTATTATATATGATGCAATTTATTTATGTTAAATGACATAAATGCCAATTTTTTGGGAAAAATTATTTACTGTCATGTTGACATGTAAGATAGAATTCAGAATACAGTTTAATAGGGGTAGGTTATGGCTTGAGGTTTGAGCCACAGTAAGGAAATTTTCTTTCTTCCCATTTCAATTAGCAGTTCAGTGCAGTCGACCATGGGCCAAATTTGGTTCGTGATTGACCTTGTGGTCTGGTACCGGCTGATCTCTTGTAAGCTTATCCATCATAACATACTTTGTTGATGAAAATGGAAAGCCTACCAACAGCTTAGCCATCGTTTGGAGATTATTACCCACCAAACAACATGATGGTGTTTGATGGAAGAGAGAAGTGGAAGTTTCACATCATAGAAAAACTACGATTCTGCTTGCCATGTATATCAGCACATGTATGAAGCACATCTTTTCATTTATTTGTTCAAGTTATTTCTCCAGTGGGTTTTGTTTGACTTGGTCTGGATGATGTACTCTGAAATTTAGAAATTGATTTGAGCATACCGTAAACCAGATGAGTTAACTGCCCGAATTTATTCCATTAATGAATTATTGTGCTGTGATATGGAATTCTGTATTATATTGTTTTGCCTATGATTTTGCTGGAGATTCTAAACGATCATACATGCCAAGCATCATGTTACATCATGGGCTATTGATCTCATTGTGGCATCATGTCGCCACATTATATTACTAGTATCATGGGCCATTCAAAACTCAAAGATGACTTGGAGTAACCCAGGAAGTATATTGCACCAGCTGAGAGGCTTCTTGCATTTTTATCCGGTTCCAATGCTAAACTTATCCTCTATGCGTGCCATTAGATTAATGCTTATCGCCATGTATTTAGCGTTTCAAGCTTGTCCTTGCGAAATGACATTGTTGCCAACAAAATCACATTTATTGCAGCTTTCCGTCATAAAATTGCTGAAAGAACAAGTCAATCTGTTTAGATAAGGCAGCCGATGAAGTCTCTGTTAGAAAAAAATAAAAAAAAAAAAAAAAAAAATAAAAATCATAATAATATCATTTTTTCTGTTGAATCTAACTCGTTACAGCACCGGCTACAGCTAGACTGATTTAATTAAATCAAGGTCAACTTCGTCTAGATGATCAGTCTCTGTAGTGTGATATAAATCTGTATTGAATATTATAATTTATATTTATATTTATTTTATTTGATGAATATAAATATGGATACGAATATTATTCAGATAAAAAATTTATATTCATATTTATTTTAAACAGATATAATTTAGATTTCAAAAATATAAATATAATTACGATATAATTTAATAATTAAATTTTATAATCATAAAATTAAAATATTATAAATATATGATAAATTAATTAATAATATATTTATATATTATATATTTTTTAAAAATTAATAAATATTATATAAAATTATATAGGATTAATGTGTATTCGGATATTTGGATACAGATCGGATAGTTATTTATCCATATCGATATCCATTTTTTTTATGGATATGGATATAAATATGATACAGATATTAGTCGGATCTTAAAATTTTATCCATATCCGAATTGATCAGATATAAAAATAGATCTGGACAGATAATATCCATACAATTTCATCCTACCTCAGTAATTATAGTATGGAAGGCAAAATTATAAGCTATCTTTCTCTTGGGTGGAAATCAAGATGGTTTAAGTAAACCAGTATTAATATGCCTACTCAATGAACAAAAATTATATGAGGGCTGGAGCATGTATATATATATATATATATTATTTTATATATATATATATTTAAAGAGGAAAAAAAGAGGATTGACTACTTATTTTATCATGTCTATTCTAATATTAATATTTAAAAAATCTAAAAGTTGAAAGTTTTTTTTCATTAACGAAGTCGTCGATCCTGTGATTAAAAAAAAAATGACGTGCTCTTTTCTTCTCATTTTATAACATAATTTTTATCCATACATATAACAATACTGAGTGATACATCATAAGTAAATTAATTATTAAGTAAATCAATACATATCTTTAGTTAAATAATACATAGTTTCTAAATATAAAATTTATCAATATATGGTATATAGTCAGATGATACATACTAGCAAATTAATTATCTAAAAATCCAATACACATCTTCAAGTAAAATGATTCATAGTTTCTAGAATATCATATTCATCAGTATATATGGCATTGCTGGATAATATACATTATCAACTTTCTGATATATACTGTAAACTTCTTTAATATATACTTAGTAGTGATCCAATACATATGTTGTTATAAAATGCATGTTCTGAAAGCTATATATCAGTTTATCTGAAGGTATACATTGGATAATTACTGGTTATATATGAAAAAAGCTAGCAATATGTATTTGAAAGTTGATGATTGTGTATCCAGGTAGTTGTATTAGTGAATATGATGTTTCGGAAATTGTGTATCAGTTTTTTTGAAAGTGTGTATTAGACTGCTATATGACTCATTTGTCAAATACATATTATCTATCTGTGTACTATATATTGATAAACTCTATATTTTAAAAACTAACTATTGATTTGCTTGATGTATATCATATGACTATTTAGTATTTATGATTAAAAATATATCTAAAAATAAGAGAAAAAAATATCATATATTTTTAAAAAATTATAGTATTGATGATTTTGTTAGCGAAAAGAATCTTTTAACTTTTAGATTTTTTTACTTTAACCCTCTATTTGGTACAAAAAATAGATTAAAAGAATGATGGATGGAGGAGAATGGATGAGGGGGAGGATGGATAGAAGATCTTTTAGAATGGATGAGGGGAGGATGGATGGAAGATCATAGAAGATCATCTATCCATCTTTTTATATATTTAATGAAATATGAAAAATGAATAAAAATAATTCTTCATCTATTTGGTTGGGAAGAATGAAAGGAAGATAGATGATATTTATATATTATTTTACTAAACTACTTTTGACAAAAATATCATCGTTGTCAATTTATAACGTTTAATTATACTAAAGAAGTAAATAATATAAAACTTATAATCATTGTAACCTGTAATTATATAAAACTTATATAAATATTTAATTTAACTTAATAGATAATTTTATAAATTAATATCTAATGAATTAATTAAATAAATAACTAATTAATTTAAAATTTAATTTAAATAGTTAATAAATAGTTAATTTATAAATAGTAAATAAAAATAAAAAAATAGAAAATAATTTTAATTATTTAATTATAATTATTAAAATTATATATTAAAATAAAAATAGTATATAACTAATAGTATATATAAAAATATATATAAATAATGTGAATGAAAAAATGAAGAAATATTATAGTTCTATCAAAAAAATTAATGAGAGATAATTTTGTCAATATAAATTTATTCATTAATGCTCTATTCATTCTTTTTTGCATCCTCTTAATTTGAAAGGATACAAATTGGTGGACCAGAATAGACAGACAATCTCTCTTTTTTTTATCTATTATTTTTATAATTTTTTAAATTAAATGATCGATGAGATCATCCATCCTTTCAATTTATCCATCTACCATCGATTCTAACTAAATACACTATAAGATTGGATAATCGGTCTGACCGAGTTATAATGAGTAATTTATTTATTTATTTATGAGAAGGAGATCTATCTTTGTTTAGGGGAAGCACCACACGTTTTCTATTGTTTTTCATCTCTCCAGTCCAACCTATGTACACAGACAAATGGCGTGGTAACTATTTAATGAGAACGTCCAAAATCAAAATAAAAAAAAAGTAGGTGGTCTAACAGAGTAACAGACCAACACCCACCAACACCCGCGTCTCCCACTCCGCCCAAAAACTTCACCTGCCGCGGCTCCTTTCTTTTCTCCTCCTCTTCCATCATCTCGGCAATCCAAGAATCCCATTCCCCCACCCCCTCCCCATTTCCAAAAAGAAAGAATAATGGCCACCGCCAATTCCATCAACAAGAAGCCAAAACCCTCGCCAAGTAAGCACTCCTTCCTCCATCCCTCTCTCTCGATATATATCTCATATGTGTTATATAATGTCAGCCAGTACGGATCTAACTCTAGTAGAGGTTGCAGCGGGATATGTCAAGGCAGCGATCCTGGTGGCACTGGTGATCGGGGCGGGGAGCTGCTTCTACGCGGCGATCCAGCCACCAGTGCCGCGGCCGTGCGGGTCGGAGGGGGGCCCGCCTGTGACCGCGCCCAGGATCCGGCTGAGAGATGGTCGGTTCTTGGCCTACTCTGTGACGGGCGTCCCCAAAGAGAGGGCCAGGTACAAGATCATCTTCTGCCACGGCTTTACCGGCTCCAGGCTCGACGGTCTCCGAACCTCCCCTGTAAGCGCACCTCATCCCAAATCAACCCTCTTTTCTTTTTATTTCTAATGACACATCCATTCGGCGCCCTGTTAGCTAGAGGGATGTAAACATAGGTCTCCCATTTAAATTTTTGAAATCAATTAATTAGCTTGCACCGTATCATAACTCAAATTCGCTAAAAATCATTCAAATAAATTGCTGCATTGACCACTAGCTTGCTTGCTTCAAAATCCGTTCATCTAAATCAAGGTTAAGTGATCTTGGGTTGTAAAAAGGTTCATATATGATTGCATCTGAAAACGGCTAGTGATGATTTGGGTCATCCCTCTCTTAACATCCCATGATATAGCAACAAATGGTACTTGTATTTTAGCTATGTGTCAGTCTAGATTTGGGATATGAATATATTTGGATGCCAGGAACTGAGCATCTGAAGTAAAAATGCCGACAATTTCAATTATAATATATTTTCCTGAGTAGAAGGCCCACCTCCATGGCTTGAAGCCTGAACATGTCGATGCAGTCTTCTGTGAATATAAAGTTGGGTTTGTTTAGTTTATAGTAAATAAAGATGCTAACACAACTCAGATACTTTTGCAACATGCTCTATGTTGTCTTCACTCAGTGTCTGGACTCTTACTTTTGGATTGTGGATCCAAAACTGTGGGCCACTTAGCATCATAATAAAATTAGCACAAGAAAAGGGGCGGTGGCAATAAATGGAATTGGCAATTTATGTCTAGCGGAACACGTAATGAATGCTTTAGGTGTCTCACAGCTGTGGCACTGGAGCCAACTTTTGAAGACAGAGTTCCATGTGATTGCATTTATAAACGAACGGTCATTTGAATTATGCAACCAAACTCACAGTAAAGTAGTGATTCACTATAGTCGCCAACAATTAAAGATACCTGCTCATGCTGTCTGAAAGATCATATCTAAACCAGAATTTTGTAATTACATTCTATTATCATAATCTTCTACCTTTGCCTCCAAACTCTGTAAGAAATTTAGATTTGCAAAAGCTAATAAAGAAAGTTATTAATCCTTGTGGAGAAAAACAAATGCTTATTTCGTGCAAAAAAATGGAATGTAGCTTCCATCACATAAGAGTAGTCGAGAGTAATAGAGACCGTTTTGAAATGCTAATCAAATCAAGCTAACAATTAGCGCGCCAGACTCAGGATCCTCGATGGTGCATGTTTTGCATCATAGAAAACGATACAATCTTGGATGGATGCCACATCATTCGATCATGGAGATGGACGGTTATAAAAAAAGATGCAATATACAACACTCCAAATGCACCATGTATGGCACCCAGAACCCACTCTACTTGATAACCATCCGTCCGTAATCGGATGACATGACAGCCATCTCCGGCTGTGGTCTGTCTGCGGTGCAAAACATACATGCTCCAATTGGCAATAACCAAGTTTTGTGGCAGCTTTGGTAGGTCTCTATAATCGGAAGGGCTCGTTTTCTTTCTTCCGTAATCGGTGGAAATATTTTCATGAGAAGGGTTTCCAAAGCTTAAAACGGAAACCACACGAGAAAACAGTAACCATTCCTTTCCATCGTAGCCTTTGTGTTCTATCAAAAGTGCAAGCTTCCCAACTTTATAGAGTCTTAGGTTACACAAAGAGATCAAGGATGAGATTCTGCCTTCACAGGCATCTAAGAGAGGAAAATACGTTGGCTCATTGCCCGAAGACCTATTCTATCATTGAAATAAAAAAAAAAAAGGGGAAAATGTTATATCTTTACAGATTTTGCGTTATTAAATTCAGGAAATGGTCTAGTCTTCTCAGATTGGTTAAATATGACTCAACTAATTTCTTTCAAAATAAACTGGTGATGATGCTGAGTTCAACACTTAAATAGAAAAGGAGAAACCATTAAAGTAACTTTAACAAGTGTTAGAGGCTAGTGCTTGTAGAAAGGAAAATGCTTTGTGGCCTTCACGATGCACGTACCAAAAGTTCATCATACTCAAAAATGCTGGTTTGGCAATTTAATAGTCAAACAACCCTCTGTACGTATTTCAACAAACCTAGCGGGTTGCACCGATCGCCCTTTGCACCTCGGCGCAAAAGAGCTATTTGTGATTTCTGTGCTCATATAATTGGAACCCCATAGCATTATTCTAGATAAGCTTGGTAAACCATAGCGTTATTCTAGAAAAGCTTGGTCCAAAATAAACCTAATTGTCCTATTATCTTGTTTAGGTCTTGAGTGGAGGTTACTTTCGAAAAGAAAACCGGCTAACTACCACTCACCAACTCACATAGACGGTCACGTTATCATATGTCGGCTCTGCAAATTGCCTTCAAGGCTAAGGTTTCATAAATCCACCTATCCAGCCTACCCAGACTCTCATGGCAGAGGAAAATTAATTATTTAAAAGATTTTGAAGTTAGACCCAGAGACAGCCAAGGAGTCGGCAGTACTAGTACTAAATATGAACAGTAATCAATCAGCAGCAGCAAGAAAAGCAAGGTGGCACAGTTAAATAACTTCACCAGCGGATATGATGTGCAGCTAATTATAAACTATCTAATAACATAAAAAGCTATAAGACAAAAAATATATCTAAATAACGAGGAAGAAATGCAAAATGGAATGCTCTACACACTTTAGATGACCCTCTGCGGTACTCTTCGAAGTATGGTTTTGCTTGTATGAATGGATACCCACGTTTTATCAAAATATCAAATATATGAAGTTCTAATGATGACTTTCATGACAAAGCAAGTGAAATTCCTGGTGCAGGAATTAGTTGAGGAGCTGGGCGTATGCATGGTTGGGTATGACCGAGCTGGCTATGGTGAGAGTGATCCTAATCCAAGGCGGTCATTGAGGAGCGAGGCATTGGACATCGCAGAGCTTGGAGATAAGCTGGAACTGGGGCCTAGATTTTACTTGGTTGGGTTCTCACTGGGATGTCATGCTGTTTGGGCATCCATCAAGTATATTCCTGGAAGGTAAGCTTTTTGTTTTTTTTTGCCTTTTTTGGTAAAATGAATAAATTTAATCATTTGAGTGGAAATACATCCGTGAGAATTACCACACAAAATATTAAACAAAGTATCAAGAAGATTTGTCGTAATCAGCTATGTAAAATGCCACCTATCAATTAGCTTCCCTATAAATAAAAGAAACCTCAATGGAACATAATGTACGCATCAATCATCAGCATTTCCGTAGAAAGGATGGAAAATCATCATATGGTGAATCCGAAAGATATTGATAACTATCATAGAATCTTCCTACAAACAACTATGATCATCTAGATAATATAATTCAGTCCTTCCTATGCAGCATGTAGTTTTATCACTGAATTGTCGTGTCAAAAATCCGAACACCTCCTACGCCTACTAGAACACCACTAGCAATCCTGACGGTAAAACCTGCACCACCAAAAGTTGAGATAGGTTCCTTTGGTTTTTGATATCACTAAAGGTCTGTTTGGATAATCTAATGTCATGTAGGAAGATTCGTGGTGACGGCTAAGGTTCAATGTGAGTTGGAGAGAAGAGGATTGAAAACCGTAAGAATTAAAAAAAAAAAAAAAAATCTGTAGAGATCTTTGTTTTCTCCTTGTAGAGGACGAGAAATTACTAGGTAGACGTGGTCTATGATGTCATCCATAGACTAGTAATTTCTCGCGCAGCCGCAGAAGTTGGAGAAATTCTTCTAAGAGATTAGGTTAGGAGACTGTTGACAGCTGCTATGGGCTGCGTTTTGAATTTTTGTTGTAGATGTGGGCTAGGCTGGGCTTTCTATTAGCTAATGCTGTGTTCCCAATCCTATGGATCCAGCAAGATTATCCAAACAGGCCCTGGGATGAGACAACAACCCACCTCCAGACCATCCACAAAAAAAAAAAAAAAAAAAAAAAAAAAAAAAAAAAAGAAGGAGAAGAAGAAGGAAAAAGCAAAACCCCAGCCGTGCCTTCCTAACAACAAATTTGCTTCACTAAGATTGCAAATAAGCAGGTATAATTCATGCACCGGTCGACCAGCTTACCAAGGCTACTTAGCAGACTGAAGTGCACAAATTCTTCCATGTAGGCTGGCTGGAGCTGCACTTCTAGCGCCTGTAATAAACTACAGGTGGCCCGGTTTTCCAAAGAACCTCTCACAAGCGGCGTATAACAAACAACAGATGGGAGATCAGTGGGCTTTGAGGGTCTCATACTATGCCCCATGGTTGCTCCACTGGTGGATGAAGCAGCCCTGGCTACCTTCCTCGACAGTCATCAAAGGCACCACTGACCTACCCAACTGCTTGGATGCTTGGATCCGTGATCAGGCCAAGGCAAATGGAAATTTGGAAAAGGTTGCTAGCTATTTCTCTTCTTCTTTTGACAATGGAATCTCCCTGCGAAATCTTAACTAGATGACCTCGCTTTTTCCTTTCGACTCACTATGTTTATCAACTAATTCTACGATATGACCCTCTCCTATGATGCAATTTATTCTTTCCCTCCCTTGGCAGAGGATGAAACTGGCCACTCAGCAAGGTATCCAGGAGTCATTTTACCAGGATATGAAGGTGATGTTCGGGAAGTGGGAGTTTGATCCGATGGACCTCTTGCAGCCATCGTTTCCGGTCCATGTTTGGCAAGGTGATGAAGACGGGCTCGTCCCGCTCACCCTGCAGCGATACATCTGCGGCCGCCTCAGCTGGATCGACTACCACGAGCTTGCGGCCACAGGGCACTACCTCGCAGCTGTACCCGGCTTAGGTGATACTGTCCTTAAAACCCTTCTTGTTGATCCGTCTTCACCATGAGGGATTCAGTTTGGAAGGAAAAAGCTCACCCCCCATCTGCCACTACTTTTACTGGGACAAAGACAAAAAAAAAAAAAAGAAAGAAAGAAAGAACATTGCTGTTGTTATTGCTTATCGACTTCTGCAACTTACACCATTGGTTGTTGTCATTTACCGTTCAAAAGAAAGCCAGTTTCCCGGCTTTTTATTGTCTCTTGCAGTCTCATTTTCGAAGTTCTTAGTTTTCCCAATCCATGCACAAGCGGAAGCTTTAGAAGAGGTCAAGGTAGCATGTTGACTGAGTAGCCATCTGAGACGCCTTCATTAAGATTCATACATATACTGGGATCATGTTTAATTACAACACACACAAAGTTTTCTGATTTTTTGCGTCATACTTGAAGTGCCAATTAATTTGATCTGCCCTCATCTTTTAGACCTCTGGTTCGAGTTTGGCTCTGTTAGAGACAATCCATTTTTAGGCTGTTTGGAAATGTCGATATTTTGGACGCTTGGCATAACTAGAAAACATGAGAGTCATCCTCTATTTTTCAAAATAATTATTCATTTATGTGTTTATTTTATTTGTTCTGTAGTGGAAAGAATTTAGAACTTATAGATAGTTTTCAGTTGTTTAAATAGCAAAGTATTGAAAATATCATTAAAATAAAACAAAGTCTGTGTGTGTGTGTGTGTGTCAAAGAGCAAAAAGATTTCCACCGAAAAAGAGGGAAAATTTAATTTTTATATAAATTTTGCAATGCGATTCTGACATATAATTTACAAAGTTTGAAGGTGTATCCTACCAACTGACTGGTTTGTATTTCAAACATCAACACATTTACATAAAAAAAACTTTTGAACCTGGTTAACCGGGACCCAAGGTTCTTTGAAAACCACCAGGGTGGATAACCATGGATGAGAGTTGATACATTACTCGCTGCTGATCCATACTCATCAGATTATTCATGAGATCTGTGCATGTCTCCTTTCATCGGTGATAATGCATTTGTGGGGACAGCACTGTTACACCGCACAGGGAAGGTTGATAGTTATGATATTTTCAATTATTATTTTATTTCTACAACTTTATAAAAATGCTACATACTATTTTTTGAATCCTTTCTGCTTCAGTCCTAGTTCCTATAAAAATTTTTTCATCCAGAATACTTCCTTACAGATTTCAATCACAATAATATATTTTGCTTGTATGGTCCACAAGACAATACATTTCTGTAATCTGGATTGTCACGACACAGCTCCACCTGCAAAAGTAATCAGGTAGTCTAAAGTGGATTTTCTAAAGTCAACATCTCCAGTTCAATCTGTATCACGACAACCACATAACACTGATTTATCAGTTTCAAATCATAAACAAATACCAAATGTTTCTTTAAGATATCTGAATATCTACTTTACTGCTTTCCAATGCTGTTTACTTGGTTAAAGAGAAATCTACTGACCACACCAACTGCATGAGCAATATCAGGTCTGGTACAAATCATAACATACATTAAACTGCCAAGTGCTGATGCATAAAGCACTTTTCTATCTTCTCTTTCTCTTCTCTGCTAGTAGGATACTGTTGAGAACTTAACTTAAAGTGGCTTATGAGTGGAGAGCTCACTAGTTTTGCTTTGCTCATGTTAAACCTATCAAGAACCTTCTCGATGTATTTCTCCTGAGAAAGCCATAATTTTTCTTATTTTCTGTCACAAAAAATTCTCATACTAAGAATATGTTTGGTTGGCCCTAAGTCTTTCATTGCAAAAGACTTACTCATCTCTTTTTTCAGCTTATTGATTTTCTTTCTGTCATGATCTATAATCAACATGTCATCAACATATAGCAGAAGTATGGTAAAATCATCATCATCAAACCTCTTAACAAAAATACAATGATCAGAAGAGGTTCTCGTATATCCATGATCTATCATAAATAACCAAATTTTCTGTATCACTGTCGAGGTACTTGCTTTAAATCATACAAGCTTTTCTTCAATCTGCATACATGATGCTCTTTACCTTTGACCTTGAATCCTTCTGGTTGCTCCATGTATATCTTTTCCTTCAAACTATCATGGAGAAAAACTATCTTTATGTCAAGCTGATCAATTTCTAGATTCAAAGTAGCAGCAAATCCGAGCATAATTCTAATAGATGACATCTTCACTACAGGTGAGAAGATCTCCTCAAAATCAACATCCTATTTCTAACCAAAGCTTTCACAACTAATCTGACTTTATACCTTGGTTGTGAGCTGTTCTCTTCATTCTTCAATCTGAACACCCATTTGTTCTTGAGTGCTTTCTTATCCTTAGGTGGTTCCATCAGCTCAAATGTGTGATTGTCATATAAACTTTGTATCTCTCTTATATGGTTTTCATCCACTTTTTACTTTGCTGACTTAAAATAGCTTTTGATGCTCTCTGGTTCTCCCCCATCAGTCAACAACACATACTCATGAGTAGAATATCTAGTAGAAGTATGTCGCTCCCTACTAGATCTCCTCAAAGGTACTAACTCTGTAGGTATCTGCTCACCAAGCTGCTCAGAACTACTTCATCAGCTGTAGGAGACTTATCCAGTATAGATATAATATCAATAGGAATCTCAGCACCTACTGGCTTATGATGATCTCCCTATATCTCCCTTCTGTTATCTGCAAGTCAAGAGATTATATCTGTGTCATCGAGATCATCTCTGAACGACTATCTTTTCTTAGTCTATTCAATATCTTCAATAGTTTGATCTTCCATGAACACAACATCTCTGCTTCTGATCACCTTCTTATCAACTGGATCCCACAGTCTATAGTCAAATTCTTCATGTCCATAACCTAAGAAGATATACTGTCTTACCTTGCTATCAAGCTTAGATCTCTGATCTTTCAGAACATGAATAAATGTCCGACATCCAAACACTCTCAAGTGTTTGTAAGAAACATCTTTCTCTATCCATACTCTATTTGGTATGTCACCATCCAATGGAGTTAAAGGAGAAAGGTTAATTAAATCGACTACAGTCCTCATTATCTCATCCCAAAATGAGTTAGACAGCTTAGCATGTGAAAGCATACATTGTATCCTTTCCTCAGTTATTCAGTTCATCCTTTTTGTCACCTCGTTGTGCTGAGGTGTCTTTGGAATAATCTTCTCAAGCTTAATATCAAGATTTTTGCAATACTTCTCAAAAGGACCATTGTATTCACCGTCATTATCAGCACGAATATGCTTCAGCTCACTACAAGAAAAGAGTATTTTTGTGATGGAATTATTTGCAATGTAAATATTTTCGTCGCCACTAATTGTATTTATGATGAAAAATAAAATTGAACGTAAATAATAAAATATTTATGATAAAAATAATTTTTCATTGTAAATAGTTATCTATCAGCGATAGAAAAATTATTCTGTCATAAATAGATATTATTTGTGATGAATATTTTTATCGTAAATAATATATTATTTATTTTAATTTTAATTTTTAAATTTTTATGATAAAAATATTTTTATCATAAATAATTTAAGTATTTATGATGAAAAATATTTTTTTATTGATAATAAGATTATTTTCAATGAAAATATTTTCATCATCAATATTTAAAAAAAATAAAAAATTTAAAAATTATAGATTATTTATGATAAAAATATTTCATCATAAATAATTGAGTATTTACAATAAAAATTTTTTTATCATAAATACTTGATTATTTATGATAAAAATATTTTCATTGCAAATACTTAAAAAAATAAAAATTTAAAAGTTCAAAAATTATTCATTATTTGAGATGAAAATTTTCTGTCATAAATAAATACTTTCTATAATGAAATTTTTTTTATCATAAATATTTGATTATTTATGATAAAAATATTTTCATCATTAATAGTTAAAAAATTAAAAATTTTAAAAAAATTAAAAGTTACTCATTATTTGTGATAAAAATTTTTCATCGTAAATAAATAGTTTTTACGATAAAAATAAAATTTTCATCATAAATACTCGATTATTTATGATAAAAATATTTTTATCATTAATATTTTAAAAAAATTAATAATTTAAAGAATTAAAAATTATTTATTATTTACGATAAAAATTTTTATTGTAAATAATCGAGTATTTATGATAAAATTTTTATTTTTATCATAAATATTTTTATTTATGATGAAAATATTTTCACCATTAATATATAAAAAAATTAAAAATTTAAAAAATTATAAAATTTAAATTTTTGATTTTGTGTAAGACAACTGCATCTATTTTTTTAGTAGTTGTATACATCTTTTTCCTTTTATATGGGAAAAAGCAAATGTGAGTTATGATCCAGATCAAATTTTTTGTATGAAAAAAATCATATGAAAGTAGGTGATATTGTGGATTAGAATGAATAGATTTTTTTGAATGAAATGAGCTATACGTTTATTTGCAACGTAAAATTATTTGTTCATCACTGTCACTGTTACTAGTGATATCAATGAATTTTTCTGATGGAGTGTCAATCTTAAGATGTATTAAAGGAGCCTCCTTTCACGTAGAAACTATATAGTTAAGCAGCACATTCTAGCATGCATGCAATATACGAGCTTTGATGCTCATACAATTTCTGAGAATTTTTCAAACTCGATCTTTACATGCATGCAATATATGAGCTTCTAAATTTCTAACATCCTATCCCTATCATATCTTCTAAATCTCAATCTTGATAGATTTCTATCACGATCTCAGAATCACCCGATATTTTTGTACTTCGATTTTCAGAATAGGACTCCAAGAAGAAGACGAGCTTTTTGAAGATCGAAGATCTCAAAGCTATCGATTTTCATAATGTCTATTCCATTGCAGAAGTCGAAGAGCTGTTCTTATAATAATTATTAGCGACGTAAATAAATTTTTTTATCACAATTAAAATTTTAATATATGTAATTTTTTTAAAAAAAATCACAAATTAACTATTTATATAAAATTTTTTTGATTAATAAAAAATTAATTTTTTTGATGAAATTATTTTAAAATTTTTTTAGACCAAAATTTTTTTAGATTAAAAAAAATTAATTTTATTTTTCATTACAAATATTTTTTAATATCATTTTTTGTTAAATTTTTTGGAAGAAAAATTTTTTTGATGAAAAAAATTAAAATTAATTTTTTATAAATTATTATTGAAAAGATATTTAATTATTAGTAACATGAAATGAATATTCATCGCAAACAGTCTTTAAATTTTTTTATAAATTTTTTAAAAAATATATTTAAGACGTAAATTTATTTTTCATCGACAATCATATTTTAAAAATATTATTTTAATCAATTATTGTGAACAAAAAATATGTTAATGGAAAAAAAATTTATTAGCGATGAAAAGGTATTTTTGTCAAAAAAATTATTTTAAAAATAATTTTTTAATTTTTTTAAGAAAAATTTATTAGAGGAAAAAAAAATTTTGGACGGTATTTATTAGCGACGGAAACTAGATTTTCGTTGCTAATAAACTTATTAACGATGAATTTTTTTCCATCGTCAATAATTTATTCTTGTAAAAAATTTTTTAAGAGAAAAAATTTTTAATGAATTTTTTTTGACGAAAATTATTGACGATGAAAATAATTTTTCGTCGCTAATAATGGTGTTAGCGATAAAAATTTTATCGCTAATAGTTTGACATTAATTACATGTCAACTCGATGTCCCTTTGTGTGAAACCATCTTCCAACCTCCTCTCTCTCCCCTCTCCTCTCTCTGAGCTCTCTCCTCTCCCCTCTCCTCTCTCCGACCGAGATCTCCCTCTCCACTCTCCCTCTTCGAGCTCTCTCCCCCTCTCTTCTTGCCAGCGAGTGCATCTCCACCGTCACCACCGTCGTTGCCGTCCGCACTGTTGCCATGGGCTTCTCCGACACCGTCATTGTCATCTGCCAGAGGTAAGAATTCTTCCCACTTTTTTTTTTGGTTGATCGGGCCACCGGGGGGTGAAGGGGGTTGCGGGGGTGGGGATGGGCAGCCGGGCCAACATAGGGGTCGGGGATTTGGTGGGCGGAGGGGGTTGCTGGGTGGGGCGGACGAGGGAGACATGGGGGTGGGGAGGGAGTCGGGGGGCGATCGGGGGCGAGGAGGGGACCGTGAGCGATCGGGGATGACATAGGAACGGGGAGGCGGTCGGCCGATAGAGGGGGTTGCAGGGTCGGGGTGGGCGGTCGAGAGTGACACGGGGGCGAGGGTGGGGAGGGGGCCGTGGTTGGCCGGAGACGACATGGGGCCAGGGAGGGGGTCAGTCGGGTGCGACACAGGGGTGGAGAGGGGCCGTGGGTGGCCGGAGACACATGGGGCCAGGGAGGGGGTTGGCCGGTAGAGGAGGTTGCAGGGGTGGGGGTGGGTGGCCGGGGGCGACACAGGAGGCAGAGATGGGGTCAAAGGGTGGCCGGAGGTGACACGAGGGTGGGGAGGGGGTTGACCGACAGAGGAGGTTGCAGGGGTGGGGGTGGGCGGTTGGGGGCAATACGGGGGTGCGGATGAGGTCGAGGTGCGGTCGGGGGTGATACGGGGGCGTGGATGAGGTCGAGGGGTGGTCGAGGGTGACACAAGGGTGGGAAGGGGGCCGAAGGCGACATAGGGCCGGGGAGGGGGTCAGCCGACGGAGGGGGTTGCAGGGGTGGGGGTGGGCGGCTGGGGGCGATATGGGGGCATGGATGGGGTTGGGGTGCGGTCGAGGGCGACACGGGGGCGGGGAGGGGGCCATGGGTAGCCGAGGGCGTCACGAGGCCAGGGAGGGGGTCGGCCAGGGAGGGGTGGGTGACGGCGGGGAGGGAGGAAGGAAAAAGAGAAACGAGGAGGGAAAAAATAAAAAAATAAAAAATAAAAAAATAAAATATTAATCAAATATTTTATTATTTGATTAATAAAAATAAAATCTGGATCACGATTCAAATTGGATCCAGATCGAGATAGGGGTCGAGATCCGATTCGGGTTGGGATCCAGATCGAGATCTGATCATGATTTGAATTGGGATCTGGGTCGCAGGGGGTTGGAGAGAGCAACGACGTCGCAGGGGGTGGATCGCGAGAGATGGGTGACGGTGGTGGTGCCGCAAGAGCAGGGCTCAAGTTCGAGCGGCGTGGGGTGGGTGACGGCACCGGCACCGTGGGAGCGGGGGCCATGGGCGACCGAGTCTGGAGCTCATTTAAAGGAAAAAATATTTTTTTGATAAAAAATATTTTTTAAAAAATAAAAAATTATTTATTATTTTTAAGTAAAAAATATTTTAGAAAAAAATAAAAAATTATTTATTATTTTTAAGTAAAAAATATTTTAGAAAAAAATAAAAAATTATTTATTATTTTTAAGTAAAAAATATTTAAAAAAAATAAAAAATCATCGAACCCTCGGGATTGGGTTTCATGTTATTATTTGTGTTAATATTATTTTGCATGCTCAACAACTTATAGTTTATTTTATATTTATTGTATAAATTTTTTAATGTTACTGCTAAAATTTATAAATTTTTTATTGTTTCACTAGCACAATGCACATTACTTTTGCTTATTATAATTTAATTATTTTGTTGATATTTTGTATACTTTTGCTTATTATAATTAAATATAAAAAATATTTTTATTTTAAAAAAATTATTAAAATTTTTTAATAAAAATTTCAATACAGAGTTACTCTTTTTAATAAATTAGAAATCTATTTTTGAATGTATGTTTAGAGATGGTAGTTAAATTGCATGGACTTCCATTCTAGAGTCGATCTTGATCGAGATCGACTCTTGAATATTCCGTATTCGAATTTTTTAAAAAATAATAATGTTATTATTTTAATAGTTGATATTTTATTTCATTATATGGTACTCAGCAGTTATCTGTCCATTATTCTCCGATATATGGTGGATAGAGTGCGTAGGCACCATATTTACATCGTATACTTGGAGAACCATGGAAAGATATTATCAAAATTTTTATAATAATGAAATAAATTATCGATTAATAATAATAATAAGATTATTATTTTTTTGAAAATGATAGGACCACATCTGTTAGTAATGATTTGAAATAGATTGGATCATGCATTTTTGCTTCATCAAATTGATGGAAGAAATTTTTTGTATTACTATTCAGTCTGTGTTCTTTAATACATGCTATTTTGTATAAAATGATCCGTGTCCAGATCTGGATCGGGATTTGGCCCGAAATTCGAGTCAAATTCTATCCGAAATCTGGATCGGGATCCGGTTCGGATGAATACCACTGAAAATTTCTTTGTTATTAATGATTTTCGTGTTTGTTGTTAGATGGATATCAACAAAAGTTGGATGAATGCTAAAGATATTTTTTTATCTGAATATCGAAAAGATGTTCAGATTTTATTGAGTTTGCACGGCATAAAGCTGACAGTGCTAGTCGGATAAAGTGTCCATACAAGAGATGTGCCAATATGATGTATCATCACATAACACTTGTTGAGGAGCATCTGCTACATTGTGGTATGGATAAGAAGTATACTTGTTGATATGGTATGGAGAGGATAATCCGAATGAAGTTGCATGTGACGATGACGATACTAAAGATGATAGTGATGCTACTGAATCTGTCGAACATGATGGTATAGAAGAACTATTAGATGATTTACATCAGGATGTTTGTTCAAATATATGCATGAATACTAGTGCATCTGAAGACAATTCTAATCATGAACACAATATCTGGCTTGAGGTAGAAAGACTTCTGAACAGTTTGCAAAGCTTATAAGGGATGTACGAGAGCCACTATATTCACATTGTGCAAAGTTTTTTAAGTTAGAGTTTTAATAAAATTACTTCATATTAAAATCGTGAACTGATAGAGTCAGAAGTCATTTGACCGAAATTTGACATTGATTAAAGCAGCTTTTTTTGATGGAGAGAGACTTCCGAAATCATATTTTGAAGTAAAAATATACATGCAAAAATTAAAACTTGACTATGTTCCTATATATGCCTGCAAAAATGACTGTATATTATTTTATAAGGATAACGAATAGGCAACTGAATGTCCAAAATGCAGTGAGTCTAGTAAAAATTGATAACAGAAAAGAAAAGAAGATACTCCAAAAGATTTTAAAATATTTTTTATTGATTTCAAGACTTTAAAGGTTGTATATGTCCACAAAGATGGCTGAAGAAATGAGATGGCATCATGAGCAGTGGGTTCCAGAGGAGAACAGACTTAGCCACCCGACTGATTCCGTAGTATGGAAAGACTTCGATGCAAAGCATCCATACTTTGCGAGTGACCCGTGCAATATCCGCTTAGTCTAGCAACAGATGGATTTAATTTTTTTTGCAATTTGAGTACTTCCTATAGCATATGGCCTGTGATGCTAGTTGTATATAATGTAGTATCTTAGAAGTGTATGAAAGAACCATTTATTTTTATGTCACTATTGATTCTGGATCCGAAAGCACCAGGTAACAAAATTGATGTATATCTACGATCGTTAATCGATGATCTGAAGGAGCTATGAAAAATAGAGTACAGACATATGATTCTGTAAGTCGAAGAAATTTTAAATTGCATGCTTCAATTTTATGGATCATAAATGATTTTTCTGCATATGAAAACTTATTTAGGTAGAGCACCAAAGGATATCTGGCATGTCCAATATGCAACAAGGATGCATCCTCCTTACATTTAAAAAATGGATGAAAAATATACTTCATGGGTCATCGACGGTTTAATTTTACCTGATAATCATTCTTGGAGGATCTGTTACAATCAATACTTTGATAGTAAGTCCGACCAGCATCCGTCACCTAAAGAGTTAAGTGGAGAAGAAGTTTTAGAACAACTTAAAATCATCAAAAATATTCAATTTATGAAAATATTGGGTACTCACAAGCGGAAGCATACTGAAGCTACGCTGAATTGAACGAAGCGAAGTATTTTTTTCGAACTACCATATTGGAAGCAGTTACTATTTCGTCATAATCTGGATGTAATACACATTGAGAAGAATATTTTTGATAATATCATCGGTACTATATTGAACATTCCAAAAAAATAAAAAATAGTATAAAAGCTCGTTTTGATTTGCAGACAATGAGAATCCAATCGGAGTTGCATTTAGTTCATCGAGGTGATAGATTTTTTGTGCCACCTGCATATTATTTGCTATTTGACGAGAAAAAAAAGAGTTTCTATGGATGGTTCAAAATCATAAAGTTTTCTTACGCATACGCTTCAAACGTATCACGGTGTGTTGGCAACAATGACGGTAATATCTCTGGCATGAAAAATCTTGACTCCTATGTGATGATGCAACGCTTGCTTTCTATGGTCATGCGTGACTATTTAGATGGTGATGTTAAAACTGCATTAATTGAGTTAGAAGTATTCTTTCGAGAACTATGTTATCAAAAATTGAAGATTAACTTGCTTGACAAGTTTGAAAAGGATATCGTGCTCATTCTATATAAGTTAGAAAAAAAAATTATCATTATTTTTTGATATTATGGTATATCTGGCTATTCATCTTTCAAAGAAAGCTCTTTTGATCGGATCGATATATTATCGGTGGATGTATCCTATTGAAAGATAAAAAAATTATACACACTTTGTCATATCAATTATAAAATATAAATATATTTAAAATTTAAATTTATTTTTATTTATAGATTTTTATATATCCTAAAAAAATATACATTAATAAAGCACGGTCTAAAGGATCTATAGCCGAAGTATACGTAGCTACAGAGTGTGTCATGTTCTTCTCGATGTATCTTGACGATATCAAAACTAGATTCAATCGTACAGATCGTCACGTAGATCGTGAATGGGGTGATAATGAACCAATGCTATTTATACTTAAACAAATGGTTCGATCCATTGGTAGAAAAAGATATGAATTTATAGACGTGAATGAGCTATCCAAGATACACTTCTACATTCTAAATAATTATGAAAAAATTAAAATTTTATTGAGTAAGTACTATCTTAGCATATTGTTTAATGTTCTAAGTAATTTTTTCATATCAATATAAAATTAAAAATCATGACTTATTGCAGTATACTATGCAGAGAGAATAATATGGATGCTGATGATCTACATAGAAAAAAATTTACAAAATAATTTGGTGACCTTGTAAGTTGCACTAGTAATACGTTATTTTTAATAATTATAAAAATAATTATTTGAACTAACATAATTTTTTATGTTATAGTGTAGATGAAATAAAAGTATTTCAATAAAGAAGAGGGTGCGATCGATGAGTTATACAATTTAGCATTTAGTTCCGATTGAAGGGTTAACTACTACGCATTCTGTATATTGGAGGAATGAGATTTCACACAAAAGAGCTTGAGATGCAATAATGAATTAGAATAATGGGATTGCTACGATAGGATATGAAGAAAAAAAAGATTGAATATTATGGTGTACTGATAGATATCATAAAACTGAAGTATAGATCCAGTAATTCTGTATTCTTATTTCAGTGTGAATGGTGGATATTAGTAATAAAAAAATCAATATTCATATTGATCCATACTTTATCAGTGTAAACTTTGTACGAACATGGTATCAGAATGAGCCATATATATTAGCAACTCAAGTGAAACAAGCAATATATTTGAAGGATCTAAAGTATCAAAATAATTATCATGTTGTACAAAAAATAACATCTAGAGGCGTATATGACATACCAACCTGATTAGAAATGGATGAAAATTCAGATTTACATGAAGAGAAAGCTTTTCAAGAGGAAGAACAAACATTAGTCAAGCTTTTTGTTGATGAAGAACTTGTAACAGCTCTTTTGAATAGAGCTGATCTACCGCCCAACGAAGTTGAAGCTGATTTTATATTTAATCTTGATGAGTCACAGGACGACGATCCATTCATAAATGACGATGAGATAGAAAAGATACATTGATCGATTATTGTGATTCGGAGGAGAACCTACACATCAAGGAAGATATAAATATTGATGAGTAGATCTATATTCTTTGTTCAATCTTCTCTGCAATAATAGTATACGATATAATTCTATTCATTAGAATGTAATTTATTTTTTGCTATTATTGTTCAATATTATATTCATTTATATATTAAGAATTATAGGTATGACATCAGGAGACAGACGACGATATTCATATTTGCAGTTACCCTAGAGGTTGAGGCACCTTCATCGATTTTCACTATCACACCAGTTCCATCGTCAGAGGTCCTGCACTGGCAGGTCCAGTGAGGCGGATCCGAGTGAGACAAGTCCGAGTGATATTATTATATTTTTTATATAATAAAATTTAATTTTTTTATTTGGATAGTTATCATATAATGATTTATATATTGTTGTTTCAGATCAGTCTCCACCAGTGATGAGGCGAGGGTGAGATCCATCGAAGAACCTCGCTTTAGAGCATTGGAGACGCGAGCATCCGAGACAGCATCTCTGTATTGAGATACCATCTGACTACAGAGGTCCATTAGGGGATGGTATGAGCTGTGGTAAACCGAGTTGGGCATCATATACCGTAGCTATGCCTCATGATATTTTCGATTGGCGTCACATTGTATGGGTTCAGAGAGAGATTTTTTATATCCATTACAGGTAAAATAAAGTATAATGTGAATATTTAATTAGCACGGTATTCTTCTAATATTTGTTATGGGCATGGTGTATTTGATATTATTAATTTTGAGAATGATCGCATACGGTAAGCTGTGGATGCTCATTTATGTTTGTGTTTCAAGGAGTATCGCCACCGCATCCATCAGTATTGGTACCATGTGAGCAGAATCATAGGGTGGAGGCAACGTGGCAGCGGCCTTATGACAGTATCACTATGGATGATTAGGCTCTCATATTCGACATTACGAGGATCCGGTATATCAGGTTATACATCCAAACTTTTTTTTTTAGAGTTTAATGATTGAATCATTTATTCTTAAATTTAGTTTGTTATCTACTAATTTGACTGCTAACTATACAGAGATGATATGCCCAGAATGCCGCGAATCGGGTGAGACAGACCATATTGCATTATGGGGGTTCGAGGTCGTTCGCTCTCATATAGAACAGATGGTAAGCAATTTCTAATTAGTATATTTTAACTCTCTAACTATTTTAAATTTTTTTAATTAAGTATTCTCAAATTACACAGAGATACATAGAGTAGCGAGCTTCCTAGTAGGATCGATATCTACCAGCGGATCTACCAGCAGATCCACCAGCAGATCTACCAGCAGATCCACCAGCGATGGTTAGGAGAGTGGACGATAGAGAGTCAGAAACTTTTTATAAATTTTTTAATTATTTTTTCATTCGTAGTTTGATTTTTAGTATGAAATTAAAATAGTTATAACTTTAATTTTCAAGACCGTATAATAGGCATCAGATCTCAGCCTACCCCTAAAGGCTCGATCGCACTCACATATGATGAGATCTGTGATCAGATGCTTGGTACGAGATCCTATTATGTTAGGAGTCTAGGGCAAGGAATCAGTGCTCCCTCATCCTCACACTTATTCTGGACTGATATCCATGCTGCCTGCGATGCTCAGCTGGCGGAGGTGTAGAGGCAGGCTGTTAAGAATCGACAGTGGGCTGAGCAGCGAGCTGATGAGTTGGCTGTATGCATCGACGAGTACCAATTGCTCCAAATCTAGGTGATAGAGCAGATAGCATAGATGGAGTAAATGATGCAGCTGATGA